>NC_134358.1:374790913-375013413 GCF_048569485.1 Anomaloglossus baeobatrachus | reverse complement strand
CTATCTATCCATGTATCTATCTATCCCTCTATCTATCTACTATCCATGTATCTATCTATCCATGTATCTGTCTATCTATCTATCTATCCATGTATCTATCTATCTATCATATATCTATCATGTATCTAACCATATGTCTATCTATTTATCTATCATGTATGTATCTATTATCTGTCATGTATATATATATATATATATATATATATATATATATATATATATCCCTCTATCATCCCTCCATCAATCTTTGCAGCTAAATAATCTGCTTCTGCTTTGACCATTGAGGAAGGATTCTCCAGTCGTGCTGTATGTGTGTTACCCACCAATACCATCTGTAAATAATACACGAACTGCATGTGACTTGGTTTAAAATTGGCCACAGCAGCCTTTATTACCTATTATTTACATACTAACACAAGGGGGCGCCGTCCAACGGGCGACCCCAACAAATAACAATAGGTAACACAGTAACCAATACAGTAAATATACAACCCTGAGTAGGCCCAGTCCAGGAACCACTTCTCACCCCAGTATCCCTGGCCGCAACACACCGACCCAGAGATGAGGTATTAATCACCTACGGATTAACCCCCCAACTTTGCAGAACCCCGTGCCTGCAACATCCCGGAACCTGGAGCCACCATACCAAGATGGTGTCTCTCTGTCCAGTTACCATTGCCTTCAACCGCCTCTGGACCAGACCTACCCCCCGCTGCTGTGACAAAGAAACAACCCAGACCAAATTCCCCTCGGCATTAAACACAAGGGAGGGTGGGCGGGGATCGTTCCATATCCGGAAGTCAAGAGAGAGGGGGTAAGTCAAAGTCCTTTACTTACACCCCTCAACTGTCCAACCTCTTCCTCCAGGGAACTCCTCCTACCCACCAATCCCTTTACTCTGCCTTATAAACAAACCATTCCTGTTTCCATTAACCCCATCACTCCTTCCCTTCCCTCTAGTCATGTCGCCCCTCCACCCTATGGGTTCCATGGCTTTCTTGACCATTGAGGAAGGATTCTCCAGTCGTGCTGTATGTGTGTTACCCACCAATACCATCTGTAAATAATACACGAACTGCATGTGACTTGGTTTAAAATTGGCCACAGCAGCCTTTATTACCTATTATTTACATACTAACACAAGGGGGCGCCGTCCAACGGGCGACCCCAACAAATAACAATAGGTAACACAGTAACCAATACAGTAAATATACAACCCTGAGTAGGCCCAGTCCAGGAACCACTTCTCACCCCAGTATCCCTGGCCGCAACACACCGACCCAGAGATGAGGTATTAATCACCTACGGATTAACCCCCCAACTTTGCAGAACCCCGTGCCTGCAACATCCCGGAACCTGGAGCCACCATACCAAGATGGTGTCTCTCTGTCCAGTTACCATTGCCTTCAACCGCCTCTGGACCAGACCTACCCCCCGCCACAGGACAGGGCACGTGACTCCTTACGTGGCCTGGACCCGCCACACACCAAAAGCTTGTACCACACCTCCACGCAATCCCAGCGTCCACAAAACAGCACCAAGCACGTGAAGATGCACCCCCATCGCATCCCCAAAACCACCAGTTCAGCGCCACCAACTTTTGGCGCCGCCCCCCCAATAAGGCTCGATTGATACTGCCTATCGCACGAGCCACACGCCATTCCCACCTGGTCACACTATCAAAACTACCCCACGATTAAGCTCAGGTATGTCTTACACAATGCAACAACCAACTATTTATTTATTTATTTTTTTTTTTTTTAAAACATTCATAAATAACTTCTCGAGATACCAAATCGCTGCCTCCAATTTACTGGACCAGTACCATCGACCCGTCCAGACCCAACTGGCAACATTCAGGCGAGCCTCAGACCGTCGAGGCCCCGAGAACCAACGAATGCCCAAATATCCAAATGAGGCACACCCTCACCACAAAAACCCAGGGGTTATAAACCCACAGATAACACCAACCTGTTACGCCAACCCATTCCACTCCCAAAAGACTCAAATGCCCCCATTGCCTTAACCCGATAACAACTGAGGCCAAACGTAACACCGAAACAAGAGGACTCCCACCTCCCAATACTTCTCACAACCCCTTTTCTGAGCCCACCGAGGGGCCTCCGTGGCAGCCCAATCCAGAAGGAATACGACCCATAGTATTCCGGGCGCCCACCCCCGCCACCTGCAATCAAGTCTGCAGCACTGCCACAAAATGGTACCTTAACAAACGCGACACAATAATGAGCCTGGGCGCCCTCACAACATAATTCCGCACCCGGGACCGCGTATAACAACACCAACCTTCACCACCCGCCTAATCTAATTCGGTGAGCGACAAAGCCGGCGCTCAACCCACTGCACCACCTCGGACACACCCTCCAACATCCAACCTCCGCTCTTGACCGTAGATGGGCTGACCAACCCCACAATCTCAAAGCCCCCCAAAAGGCTAACACAAACCGTTTTGGACAAGGGAAACAAAAACCCGCTCGTGCTCAGATGAACATAGCCGCCACAAACCACTCACCAAACGCTGCCAAAAAACAACGGAGACGGACCCTTGTATCCCGCTCCCTCACACCCTTACGACCAAACCCTTCAAGGCCTGCCGCGCCCTAAGATCCTGCGAAAACATCTCTCCACATCTAATCCTTAACAAGACAGCCACAGCCGCCACCCTCTGCTCCACTGCGGACGCCGGCCTAGCAGCCTGAAAACCGTTACTCACCACTGCCAACGCCACCATCAAATACTCCACCGGGCCTTCCTCACACATTGTCCCAAACGTTATCCGCGCCACCCATACTTCTGAATATCAGCCCCAAATAACCTCAGTCACTGGGCACCGAGCCGCTCCCCAACACAGCCACACCAGACTCCACAAGCCCTCCGGACACACCGTGCCCACCTCGTCTGCTACCCGGCCTCAACTCCCGAGACCTGCAGAACTGGAAGGAAACACAGCAGCTGCTATTCCCTTGGCGAACCCCAGTACTGGTTGCGCCACGCATAACATTTTTTTTTTTTTTTTTTTTTTAAAACACATCCAATTGAGAAACCAACTGTCGCAAGTACGCCACCCTTGGCCCCAGGATTAGCAAACCAACTATTAATCGAATTCTCCACCAACTGATAGCCAGAATGACAGCACACCTTCCTCTTGGAAAAAACTGCCAACCTCCACCACCCGACCACTACCACCGATTGGAAGCGCTACCCCACAATGCCCAACCAGAAAACAGCTGGACCCGCTGCCTCCGAGTACCGCAGCTACGTTCCATCAGGTAGCACCTTACCCAGCCACAATCCGCGGCCACTAAATCGCCGTAAGAAAAAACCTCCTACACCATCAGATCATCATTGATCTCCCTCGTGACCACACACAAAGGATCCGATGGCTGCACCCTTGGCGCAGCCATCGCCAGCCGTCCAGCAGACACGCACCCCAGCGGCGTAACTCTGCACCCGTGGTTCGACCGCCCCTGCAAAGACTGCACCGCCTGAAACCGCACCGTCTTAGCTGACCTAACTGCCTCTATCGCAGCCCATAGGACCACACCATTACCCACGAATCCTACCCCTCTGACCATAACATCAAACTTTATCCCCACAAACCGTATCACTGGCGTTGGACCCTCAGTCTTCGCCTGCGCCAACAGGCCCAAAAGAGTATCCACCACCATCTGTAATAAAACAATCAACCTCAACGAATCATCAACCCGCCAACCCGATGTAAAGAGAATCAACCTATAATGAATAAGAGGTGTAAGCTGGGACACACCACGCACAAACCACTCCACCAAGAAATAACCGCCTCCAAAGGAACATAAAATGGGACAACAACCCATTAGCACCCACCGATCAACATAATAATAACTCCCCTCCCCACCGCAGCACCAGAACTTCTAGCTAGCAGGGTGGACCAGTAACAACCTAAATGCCGCCTCCAAATTCGCCTTTGCCATCAATGCACCCCGGCTCACCGCCTTTACCAAATCCCACCCTCTGTCAAACGACACATAATAAACCGCCGACAATTCTGGAGCCAAGCAGGCATACCCCGATGACTCCTCCAGATAAGATACGTTTTGAACAAGCCGAAATATATACAGCTATATACGGCTCATTTCCGGCACTACCCCCAACAGAGAAACCCAATCGTGACAAGGAGGGCCCCGAATGGCCCACCCATCCTGCCCTAACACCACTTCCTGACCCCTCTTTCCACTGACAACCACCAGGTGTCCCCTAGCCCAGCGCAAACTTCCAATAAGGAGGCAAAGATCCACCAATATAAATAGAATGACGCAGAATTACTATGTTCCTTACCACAACCCAACACTTATGCTTAAGACAACCGTCCGCGCCAAATCTGCACCACCCATCCTTCTATTCCCAAAAAACCCTCATCGTCCGTGTCGCCGGGGTTCCAAGCCCCGAACAGCCAACTACCCCCCAAAAAGGGGGGGGGGCTGACTAGGAGCCGCCATCCACTGCAGCCATAAGGATGTGCCCGTATGATCCTACCGCATACTGGCACGCAACACCTTCCCTTGCTGAAATTACTCGGCGTACTGAAGCCAGACTAAACCGCCATATGACCTAACAAGCCACCCCAAATGGATCCATATAACCGAACCATGCCGAACCAATTACCCAATTCCTTCCCCCGATACCCTTGCCAAAAAACGCAAATGCCCGCAGCCACGTTGCAAATGTACGAGGGTGAGCCTCCACCGGCGCTCCCCTCCCTCTACTTATCCTTCCTGGAATCACTTGGCTTAACCTAATCCAGGTGAGACTGTTCCCGGGGGAGCAGCGAAACTATTGCTACACGTTCCCCATTCAAATCTTATCCCTCACATCCTCCAGCAAGTGAGCCCCCCCCAGCGGGCCTTTGAAGCACCCATACCTCTCACACTTGGCCACTGTCAGCCAGACGCACCACCTCATCCCCCTCTTCGTTCCTCACCACTCACTCTGTCACAGCCCTTGCCGCCTCTGCCCGAAAATGCTCCCCTGCCGCCTCATGCGCCCTCACTCTGCCTGCCGCACCTGCGCCTACTAACCACCGATCCCGTCCATGCCGCCGGCGGTGCATGCGCACTCTCCACAACCGTATACACCACTTCAGTAAACCCCATACCTGGTCAAAACACCAACCCACTCGGCGCTGCCGTGTCCGCAGCCGCCCCCCCCCAGCCCTGCCAAATCCACGGCCGTCTCACCCGACCGCGACCCGGCATATCCTGGAATAAAAATCACGCCATCCGGACGTCTGATTCATCCGTCGCTGCTTCCTCCTCCTCCTCGCTGGAGCCGACCGCCTCTGGCTCATGTAATGCAGACGCCGCCGAAGCGCTGCCACCACCACGGCCGTCCTCCTGGTACGCCGCGTGGGCACCATCCTCCAAGCTCCATCTTCTGTCCCGCGGCGACAACCCCGGAAACCGTCCCGTCCTACGGGCTGCCACCGCGGGCCTTATCTTCTGGCCTGACCCCCCCTTGCTACCTGCAAGGACAGGGGGTACCTGTGGCCCGACCCGCTGCCAGCAGACTCCCATCCAGAGCCGCCAGCCTCCTGCCCTCCTGGGCCCAGAAGGCATCTGTCCGCCGGGCCCTCCCCCCCTTGGGGGAGACCGCCGCTGCCGGGAGCTGCACGCCTGCTCTGGGTGACCAGGCGGGGACTGCAGGGCCCCCGCCGTCACCCCCACGTACCGACGCCTCCCGGGCATCCGTCGCACCATGCTCGCCTGCCCTGGTGCCGGACCCCTTGCTGGCTGCAGCCCCCCGCCCCACCCCCCTCCACCCGCGGGGGGGGGGGTAACGCTGGCCTCCGTCCTCGCCGGGCGCTCTCCTGGCCAGGAGCCGCCGCATCCAGCCCTCCTGGGCCCCATGAAAGCCTCTGTCCGCTGGGCCCTCCCCCTCCTGGGGGAGACCGCCGCGGCCGGGAGCTGCAACCTGATCTGGGTGACCAAGCAGGAACTGCAGGGCCCCTGCCGTCACCCCCACTCACCGACGCTTCCTGGGCACCCGTCGCCCCAGGCCCGCCTGCCCTGGTGCCGGACCCACCACTGGCTGCAGCTCCGCGGCCCCCCCCCGCCTTCCGCGAGGGGTAAAGCTGGCCTCTGTCACCGCCGGGCGCTCTCCCCGTCCGGGAGCCGCCGCATCCAGCAATCCAGGCCGCGGCTCGGACCGGAAGTAGGCCGCAGCCAAGCCACGCCCCCCTCCCGGCTGCCGCGGCCCGGACGGAGATTCCTCCCGCGGCCGGAGCAGCAGCTGAGTACTGCCCTGCCCACGTCCTACCGCGGAGGGTCCCCGAAGGGGCTCTCGCATCTCCTCCTCGCTCCCCCCGCACACGGCAAGTACCTGAGATATGAGGGAGGGGGGACGCCGCCCGCAGCTGACAGGGGAGCGAGGGGAAAGTGCCAACGGGTTAACCCCCAGCAGCCAAGACGTGGGACCGCGCTGCCAGGGGCCCGTGCACTGCCATGATGAATCCGCTGCTCCCGGGTAGCAGCCATCCTGTCGCACGTCCGGATCGTTCCATATCCGGAAGTCTGGTGATGTGAGGGGCTGGGGAACCTCCATCATGACGTCCTTGTACAGATCTTTGTGTCCTTCTAAATACTCCCACTCCTCCATGGAGAAATAGGTGACGTCCTGACACCTTATAGGAACCTCTCCAGTCAGATCGTTCCATATCCGGAAGTCAAGAGAGAGGGGGTAAGTCAAAGTCCTTTACTTACACCCCTCAACTGTCCAACCTCTTCCTCCAGGGAACTCCTCCTACCCACCAATCCCTTTACTCTGCCTTATAAACAAACCATTCCTGTTTCCATTAACCCCATCACTCCTTCCCTTCCCTCTAGTCATGTCGCCCCTCCACCCTATGGGTTCCATGGCTTTCTTGTCTACTGCACTATAGAGGTTAAGATTACCAAATCTTCCCATGGTTTACAATATGGGCAGTGGCTCAGAGGTAGAGCTGCTGCCTATGGAGCAATGAGCTTCACGGGTTCGAGGAGCCGATAATAATTTAATTTAATTTATTCACTCCACTGAGGGGAGGAGTCGGGACATCAGCTGTGAGCCACAGGAGTGCGGGACAGACCTGAAAAATCGTGGCAGTCTTGCAGAATCTGGGATGGATGGGAGGTATGCTATAACCCCCTAAAATGTATAGTCGCGCACAGAGGGATGAGTGGGGGAAAGGATGACAATTCATTTAGTATTAACAGAGGAAACTACAGCAGTCTGAGTGTACCAATCACTGATGCCAGAACAGAGGGGTGTGTGGGGGAAGGGGTGAATATTCACTTTGTATTAACAGTGGGCATGCAACTATAAATTTCTGGGGCTTACAGCAACATAATAGGGCAACATACAGCAATAAAAAATATAAGCCATTCCCTTAAAATAAGCCGTAATGCAACTTTTGGAGCCAAAAATAAGACCCTGTCTTATTTTTGAAAAACACAGTAGCAACAGCACGGGCTGTATGTGACTCAAGTGCTGCAGGTGGTGCACCTCTAGTCAAAATGGTATGTGCACACAATGTCTTTTACAGGGCAACTCAGAAACATGCTTGAAAAAGTGCCCTAAATACGCTCAAAACACTGAACATGCATTTCTATATAAAAATGACTACTTACCCACTTCAGGTTTCAACAGTTGCAATGTGATTAAAAGTTACCAGACTATTCTTCTGATGTCTTCCCTATGAATAACACCGTAAACTAAACAAAAAAGTCTTTGCAGAGCCCAAAAACAGAGACTAGAAGATGTCTGCTATCATTAGTAGTGTTTTAAAAACACTACACAAAAAGTGCTGACAATTCTTGAAGCAGATTCAACTTAACCCCTTCACGACCATAGATGTATCTAATACATCCTTAGCTGACTCTGTCCAACACTACACAAAAAGTGCTGACAATTCTTGAAGCAGATTCAACTTAACCCCTTCACGACCATAGACGTATCTATACATCCTTAGCTGACTCTGTCCCTTTAATGCTGTCTCTTACGGTGAGCTCGCATTATTTCCCCGCACATGTCTGCTGATCAGATCAGCAGACACGTGCAGATAACAGGCAAAGGTGGATCTCTGATCCACATGGGCCTGCTAACACCTCAGTTCGCACTGTCAAACTCTTACAGTGAAATCTAACGCGCTTTGACGGATATCACACTGTTCCTAACTGCCATTGGCGTCCCCTTTACATGATCACGGAGTTCCAATGGGCTGAGATGTCAAAGTGGAGTGTGATGATGACCCCTGTGGCTGCAAAGTCTAACTTCATGTGAATGCCTACAGAGCGCTGGCACTCACAGGCGAACAATATTTCTCCTAACCGGAGAATCGATTGGATAATACAGGCATAAAGTCCCAGAGGAACTAGTAGAATCAATAAAAAATGTAAAAAAAAACCCAAAGTTTTAAAAATTTTTTAAAAAAAACCAACTAAAAGTTCAAGTCACTCCCCTTTTGCCACATTGAAAATAAAACAATAATAAAACAAAATACACATATTTGGTATCACCTTATTAAGAAATGCCCAATCTAGCAAAATATAAAATCAATTAATCTAATTGGTAAACAGCGTAGCGAGATAAAAATCAAAATTTCAAAATTTTTGTCACCGCAACATTGCAAAATGCAATAACAGGCGATCAAAGCGTCGCATCTATCAAAATATGGTATGATTAAAAACATTAGATTAAGATGCAAAAAATAAGCCACCCTGAGCCCCAGATCATGAAAAATGAGCACATTACGGGACTCAGAAAATTTTCTCTTTTTACAAACTTCTGATTTTTTTCACCACTGAGATTAAAGTAAAACTATACATGTTTGGTATCTACGAACTCATACTGACATGGGGAATCATAATGCCAGGTCACATTTACCAAATAGTGAACATGGAAAATGGGGAAAAAAAAATTCACCACACTTGGAATTTTTTTACCGTTTTACAATACAAAGTGGGGCAAAATGAATGGAGTCATTCAAAAGTATAACTTGTCACACAAATGACAAGCCCTCTTATGGCTATATTGTCTGAAAAATAAAAAAATTATGGTTCTTGGAAGAAGGGGAGGAAAAAACTAAAAAAAAGAAAATTGCCCAAATGTGAAAGGGTTAAAAAAAACTTGCAGGCTCTCCCAAGTGTTAAAGACGTAATGTTCAATCATGCTTCCTTTCTTGTGAAAGGTTCTTTTGTTTATTGTTTTACTTTGACCAGAGAACCTCCTTTCCCATGCTTGCTGTGCCCCCTACATGCCATTTGGAAGATGACACCTAAGTAAAACTTTTTGGGCTAAATGCAAAACACCATGTTTGCCTGCAAACTAATACTGCACATCACCTTGAAAACACCATAACCACCATCAAACATGGTGGTGGCAGCATCATGCTGTGGGGATGCTTTTCTTTAGCAGGGACAGAGAAGCTGATCAGAGATTTCCTTCTTCTTATCATGCTTCCTAAAGCTCAATGTGGACAAAACTGAACTCATCCTGTACAGCAATTATATTGTTTTCCAGGACGCCACATGACAGCACGGTAGGAGTTGCTCCTTTGACCTTTACAGGGACAGGAAACGCAAGAGTTTAAAAGCCCCTCCCCATCCCCCTTTCCTCAGTGTTTTTCCTGTCCCTGTACAGGACGGACGCAAGTCTTACCGTCGGAGGTATGGGGTCCAGGCGGATCGGGGGGGCTTGCTCTCTCCTTCCTGCCGGTCAAGCAGCCCCTGGCCGACACTTCTGTTGCAGAGGTCCCTCAGCCGACCGGTGGAGCGAGATCTCCCGGTATCCATGCCGCTTCCCTCAGGTGAGGGCTCTCGGCAGACCGCTGTTGCTGCCGGCCATGGAGCACTTCCGGGTCTGCGCAGGCCTTGCGTTCCAGCATGACTCGCACGCTGACGCATGCGCCGTGCGGAGATCACCGCATTTCCGGGTTCGGAACTTGGCGGTAACCTGGGAGGCAGCAGGTGTTCCGGAACAGAGCACTGAAGGCGGGAATGGACCCTGACGTCGCAGAACCAGGTAATAAATCCGGGGTACCGGGGGACGGCTCTGTATTCTCTGTATTCCACCTGTCATGGAGGATGATCGGTCAGATGCTGGAGCCCCGGCAGAATCCCAGGGTCATGTGAGTGCAGGCGTACCTGGGTTAGGACCAGGGATGCTAGGGGTGGTCACTGATTCAGTCTCCCCCTTCATTTTTAGGAGTCTGCCACGCGCACCAGCACTATTCCTAGGAAAGCCCAGAGGAAAGTTGTCTGGACAAAAAAATGTGCAGTCTGCCATTTACAACTGTCAGAGTCCTGCACGAAACAGCTATGTGATCCTTGCATAGCAGACTTAGTCTCCAGTGAACAAACTTGCCTGCTGACAGACATGAGGGCTATGATACGAAGGTCTCCCCTTCCTTTTAGGATTCTTCCACACACTATCCCTAAAAAAGTTCGAAGGAAGTCGGCCAGAATAAAAAAGGGTGCAGTCTGTCATTCACCTCTGTCAGAGTCCTGCACTAAAATTAGAAATTTGGCCTTGGAATGCTGCATGGTGAGGTTGCTGCCTCATGTTTTGCTGGAATCAGCAGACCTCATGTTTAAGTTCAGAATTACCTGTTGATAGACCCTTGTGTGGATCCTCCTGTTGTGGTTTAATAACACATTGATTCCACTATTATATCACCAGACCGGATTCTGCCTGATTTACTCCTTCTATAGGAGGGAAAATTGTGGATTTTAACCCATTATCTTGCATTTGGAACTTGCCCTCCAGCTGCACCTCAAGATGAGTTAATTGGTTCAGGTGTGACTAATTGGCATTTAGGATACCACTCATGCAGTAGGTGTATCCTGAAGTTCACAGGGGGAATTACACTCTTAGGGGTAACTCTGATGGGGCCTCACAACTCTGGCCTCGCGCATCGGGGTTATGGCCTCGTGATGACTCTGGCTCACGCACTGCTCCGGCCTCCTGGCTCCGGCCTCCTGGCTCCAGCCTCGCGCCTCATGACTCCAGGCTCCGGCCTCGCGCCTCCTGGCTCGTACCTCACAACTTGGGGCTCCGGTGTCGCGCCTCACGGCTTTGGCCTCGGCCCACACGCCACACAGCTCTGACCACACGTTGGCTTGGCACCTTGGGTCTGTCAAGGCCTAACTGCTTGACGTCTCTGGTCTTACTGTTTCTCAGCCTTGCCCTTCATGGCTTGGCTTCACTGGCTCTTGGCCTCTGGGCTTGTGCCTTGGGCCTCTGGGCTTGTGCCTTGGGCCTCTGGGCTTGTGCCTTGGGCCTCTGGGCTTGTGCCTTGGGCCTCTGGGCTTGTGCCTTGGGCCTCTGGGCTTGTGCCTTGGGCCTCTGGGCTTGTGCCTTGGGCCTCTGGGCTTGTGCCTTGGGCCTCTGGGCTTGTGCCTTGGGCCTCTGGGCTTGTGCCTTGGGCCTCTGGGCTTGTGCCTTGGGCCTCTGGGCTTGTGCCTTGGGCCTCTGGGCTTGTGCCTTGGGCCTCTGGGCTTGTGCCTTGGGCCTCTGGGCTTGTGCCTTGGGCCTCTGGGCTTGTGCCTTGGGCCTCTGGGCTTGGGCCTTGGGCCTCTAGGCCTGTGCCTCTGGGTTTGTGGCTTGTGCCTCTGGACTTGTGCTTGTGCCTCTGGGCTTGTGGCTTGGGCCTCTAGGCTTGTGCCTCTAGGCTTGTGCCTCTGGCCTTGTGCCTTGTGCCTCTAGGCTTGAGCTTCTGGGCTTGTGCCTTGTGTCTCTAGGCTTGTGCCTGTGTCTCTAGGCTTGTGCCTCTGGGCTTGTGCCTTGTGTCTCTAGGCTTGTACCTCTGGGCTTGTGTCTTGTGTCTCTAGACTTGTGCCTCTGGGCTTCTGCCTTGTGTCTCTAGGCCTGTGCCTCTGGGCTTGTACCTTGTGTCTCTGGGCTTGTGCCTTGTGTCTCTGGGCTTGTGCCTCTGGGCTTGTACCTTGTGTCTCTAAGCTTGGGCATCTGGGTTATGCCTTGTGCCTCTGGGCTTGTGCCTTGTGTCTCTAAGCTTGTGCATCCGGGCTTATGCCTTGTGCCTCTGGGCTTGTGCCTTGTGCCTCTAGGCTTGTGCCTCTGGGCTTGTGCCTTGTGCCTCGGGGCTTGTGCCTTGTGCCTCTAGGCTTGTGCCTCTGGGCTTGTGCCTTGTGTCTCTAGGCTTGTGCCTGTGTCTCTAGGCTTGTGCCTCTGGGCTTGTGCCTTGTGTCTCTAGGCTTGTACCTCTGGGCTTGTGTCTTGTGTCTCTAGACTTGTGCCTCTGGGCTTCTGCCTTGTGTCTCTAGGCCTGTGCCTCTGGGCTTGTACCTTGTGTCTCTGGGCTTGTGCCTTGTGTCTCTGGGCTTGTGCCTCTGGGCTTGTACCTTGTGTCTCTAAGCTTGGGCATCTGGGTTATGCCTTGTGCCTCTGGGCTTGTGCCTTGTGTCTCTAAGCTTGTGCATCCGGGCTTATGCCTTGTGCCTCTGGGCTTGTGCCTTGTGCCTCTAGGCTTGTGCCTCTGGGCTTGTGCCTTGTGCCTCGGGGCTTGTGCCTTGTGCCTCTAGGCTTGTGCCTCGGGGCTTGTGCCTTGTGCCTCTAGGCTTGTGCCTCTGGGCTTGCGCCTTGTGCCTCTGGGCTTGCGCCTATGGCATTGCGCCTTGTGCCTCTGGCCTTGCGCCACTGGCATTGCGCCTTGTGCCTCTGGCCTTGCGCCTCTGGCATTGCGCCTTGGGCCTCTGGCCTTGCGCCTCTGGCATTGCGCCTTGGGCCTCTGGCCTTGCACCTCTGGCATTGCGCCTTGTGCCTCTGGCCTTGTGCCTCTGGCCTTGTGCCTCTGGCCTTGTGCCTCTGGCATTGTGCCTCTGGCATTGCGCCTCTGGCATTGCGCCACTGGCCTTGCGCCTCTGGCATTGTGCCTTGCACCTCTGGCATTGTACCTTGCGCCTCAGGGCTTGCGCCTTGCACTTCATGTTTCCGGCCTTGCGTGTCTGGCATTGCGCCTTGTGCCTCTGGCATTATGCCTTGTACCTCTGACATTGTGCCTCTGGCATTGTGCCTTGTCTGGCCTTGCGCTTCTGCACCTTGGGCCTTGCGTCTCTGCACCTTGGGCCTTGCGTCTCTGCACCTTGGGCCTTGCGTCTCTGCACCTTGGGCCTTGCGTCTCTGCGCCTTGGGCCTTGCGTCTCTGCGCCTTGGGCCTTGCGCCTCTGCGCCTTGGGCCTTGCGCTTCTGCACCTTGGGCCTTGCGCCTCTGCGCCTTGGGCCTTGCGCTTCTGCGCCTTGGGCCTTATGCCTCTGCGCCTTTGGCCTTGCGACTCTGCGCCTTTGGGCCTTGCAGTGGCCTCGTCCCTTGCGCCTCGGGCTGCATACTTCGCATCTTGGGTCTCTAGCATCGGCTTTGGTTAGAGGGGCCTCACGCTTCTGGAACTGCACTTGGCTTAGTATGATCGGCATCCATGTTTGAGTTGGCCTAGTATTTCTCCTTATTATGGCTTCAGAACTGGAATCTGAGTTCAGCTACGGTCCCTTTTAATCCGTAGTATTCAGCGGTGCTTGGTTGCTTAGCTCTGGTCTTTCATTTATAAATTATGGCTAAAGAGAAATGTTTATCGAGTTCGTCCTACGGTGGAAAGAACTGAATGCAGCCGCTCATGGTAATAGCCCCGTTTACTGTGACGGGTCCTTTAATGGCTTTTGGACTGGGTTTCTGGACCATTGTTCAACATACAGAATCTCGTACGTACCCTGTGAGGTTTTCCAACATCTTGTGGCAGGGAGCTCCATAGTCTCCCTCAGAGGCTCACTGCTCTCACGAAGATAAAATCCAGGGTCTCACCACTGTCAAATGAACTATCACTCCTCTGGAAGATGTTCCCTGGTCACTATGGAAGACTGTGTGGTATGTTTACGCTCGTGTCCGATATAGTGGTAATTGCATGCTAATGGAGGATAGCAGTAGCATTTCTAGTTGGGTAGTCTGCCCAGGTGGTAATGGTTCTTTTCACCTGCTCAGGGCAACACTGGGCTCCTGTATTTGCAGCCACGGGTATGACAACCAATTCTTTAAATTCCAATCTATATACTGTATACAGTGTATCTATGAGGTTGGCCACCTACATTCTGGGACGCTTTCATCACATCCGGATTCCATACCCCGCTGTCCTTGGCATCTGCATCTTGGGGACAATGCTTTCTTCACGAGGTCGGATGATGTACTTGGCTTGCTCATATCGGTAGCCGTGCCTTCCGGGCTCCAACCCTTCATGTCTTGGGTTTCTGATGGTCCTTCTCATTCCTCGAGGTCCAGTAGTTCTGCATTGACATCTTGGGCTTCTGGAGCCAGCATGTAAACTCTGGTGGTACTGTGGGCTGGTCTGTGACCAGGGGTAGTCGTTTGAACCGAGGAGAGCTGATGACAGTGCTGACCTGGTTTATTAAGCTCTGACAAGTTATTCTTGATCTAGCCGGTGGTCATTCTATCGGGCTGTGGTTATTCATTCCTTGATAGGCTGTTAAGGACTTTAACATCTATTCTATAGTTGCGGTGTTCAGAATGTTCATTTAACCCATTCGGGTATATCTCACTATATCTGGTCTCTGTAGTATAAGCTGTCTCCCTCATTTATTCTCTTTCCCAACATGAAAAGCACCTTCCCTCTTTGGTCGTCGGACGTGCGATTCTGGCATTTTGGGGACTGCCCAGAGCTGGCGCGTAGATTCTGCCCTCCTGGTGCAATTTGCGGGCAAGAACCGAGGGAAGCCTGAGTCTAAGACACCTCTGTCTCGGTGGGTTACGTCCACTATTTCAGCTATTTGCCAGTCCGCGGGTCGGGACCTCTCAACTCGCATTAGGGCCCACTCCGCCAGGGCTCTGTCCACTTCTTGGGCGGAGAGGGCGGAGGGTTCCTTGGAACTGATTTGTCGTACGACAGCGTGGTTGGGTCCCCACACGTTTTGTGAGCATTATACACTGGGCCTTCTCAACGATCAGCACATGTTGTTCAGTAGAAGGGCTTTACAGGCTGTGGTCCCCCCCTCATAGGGATTACTTTGGCATTCTCCTACCGTGCTGTCATGTGGCGTCCTGGAAAATAGGAATTACTACTTACCGGTAATGATGTTTCCAGGAGCCAACATGACAGCACGCTTATTTCCCTCCCGTCTGATTATGTACCGTGTGTTGTACGTTCTGCATTACTAAAATGGTGTTATCTCCCATCCTGGTGTGGTACTTGAAAAATCACTGAGGAAATTGGGATGGGGAGGGGCTTTTAAACTCTTGCGTTTCCTGTCCCTGTAAAGGTCAAAGGAGCAACTCCTACCGTGCTGTCATGTTGGCTCCTGGAAACATCATTACCGGTAAGTAGTAATTCCTATTATTGTTATGTCCTGTTATATGCAGTAATGTTTCAACTATAATGTATAGCATTATATACAGTATATTACAAAAGTGAGTACAGCCCTCACATTTTTCGTAAAGATTTTATATCTTTCCATGGTATAGCACTGATGAAATGTCACTTTGATACAATGTAAAGTAGTCAGTGTACAGTTTGTATAAGGCCTAAGACACACGGCGTGAAAATCGGAGCGAGAGAAACCTGGATCGCATTATAGTCGCAGCATGCTGCGATTGTTTTCTCGGTCCGATTAGGGCTGAGAAAATAATCCCTCTTGGGTGCTGACACACAGGCATATTGGTCCGAGTGGAATGCGATGTATTATCGCATCCCACTCAGACCAATATTAGCCTATGTGTCAGCACCCATGAGCGATTATTTTCTCAGCCCTAATCGGATCGAGAAAACAATCGCAGCATGCTGCAACTGTAATGTGATCCAGGTTTCTCTCGCACCCATTCAAGTCTATGGGGCGAGAGAAAAATCGCACTGCACTCACAGTACACCGGTGTACCACGAGTGCAGGGCGAGAATGGCAATAGCCAGCAACAGAGGAGAGAGGGAGATAAATCGCTCCCGCCCCCACAGCTGAGGTCCGATTGCATGATCGGACCTCAGTCGCAGTGACACTCTCATGACACTCGGCTCACACTGTGTTGCCAGTGTGAGCCGAGTGTCATGCGAGGATCGCAGTAGATCCCCGTGTGACTCCGGCCTAACAGTGTAAAATGGGTAACTCAACACACAGCCATCAATGTCTAAACTGCTGGCAACAAAAGTGAGCACACCAAAAAGTGGAAATGACCAAATTGTGCCCAAAGTGTCGATATTTTGTGTGGCCACCATTACTTTCAAGCATTGCCTTAACTCTTTTCACATGGAGTTCACTAGATCTTCACAGGAACAACTGTAATCCTCTTCCACTCCTTCATGACAACATCACAGAGCTGGTGGATGTTAGAGATCTTGCGCTCCTCCACCTTCTGTTTGAGGATGCTCTACACATGCTCAATAGTGTTTAGGTCTGGAGACATGCTTGGCCACCATTACCCTTAGTTTCTTTAGCAAGGCAGTGGTCTTCTGGAGGTGTGTTTGAGGTTTGAGGCTGTGCTTCTTTTTGTGACAGTACATTTTGCATTCAAAGTTCTCTTAATGAACTGTAGCTCCCCACAGCCAGCAATAGTCATGCAGCTCAAAACCATGACACTCCCACCATCATGCTTGACTGTAGGCAAGACACACTTGTATTTGTACTCCACACCTGGTTGTTGCCATACACAGTTGACACCAACTGAACTAAATAATTTTATCTTGGTCTCATCAGAATACAGGACATGGTTCCAGTAACACTGCAGTAATGCTGGCAGCACTCATAAGTCTATTTTGAAAAGACAACCTCTGGATATGATGCCGAACACGTGTCCTCAACTTCTTTGGTTGACCATGGCGAGACTCTGGCAGTAAGGCCCCAAGCCTAAAAGCCTGTAGCAGTAAAGCCCCAAGCCTAAAAAGTAATGGGTGGAGACAAACTGGTATGTGAGCAAAGTCAGCTTTCTCACGCGAAATATCCCCAAGTGTCCGAGAACACAAGGCTCTTCTGTGGCACTACTGACCAGAGTTTTATCTAGGCTTTCCAGCACCCGGGCAAGAATTCAGTTTGGCGCCCCCCTCCTCAAGTGGTTTGGGTGGTTATCATGTGACCAGTCATTCACATGTGAGTTGCACACTTAAGGCCGCTTTACATGCTGCAATCTCGCTAGCGAGATCGCTAGCGTGCGTACCTGTCCCCTTTGGATGTGCGTCACGGGCAAATCGCTGCCCGTGGCGCACAACATCGCTCGGACCCGTCACAGTACTTACCTGCCTAGCGACGTCGCTGTGACTGGTGTACCGCCTCCTTTCTTTCATTCGGCGTCACAGCGACGTCACTAAGCGGCCGCCCAATAGAAGCGGAGGGGCGGAGATTAGCGGGACGTAACATCCCGCCCACCTCCTTCCTTCCTCATTGCCAGTGGCCACAGGTAAGGTGAGGTTCCTCGTTCCTGCGGTGTCACACATAACGATGTACGCAGCCGCAGGAACAACGAAAAACATCATACCTGTAGCAGCAATGATATTTGGGAACTGGACAGCGTGTCAACGAGCAACGATAAGGTGAGTATTTTTGCATGTTAGCGGTCGCTCATACGTGTGACACGCAATGACGTCGCTAACGAGGCTGGATGTGCGTCACGAATTCCGTGACCCCAACGACATCGCGTTAGCGATGTCGTTGCGTGTAAAGCGGCCTTAAGAGTCACGTGATGCTGCTTGTAATAATGATCTCAATGTTCAATAAGGAACGTGGGAAGAAAAGCTACGATAATTGTTACATGCAAGTATGAAAATTGAGTGAAGTGGCCATGTGATGACTGCTGGAACCAGAATGAAGAGGTGAATCCTCTCAGTGAGTATATTACACGCTGTTAGGATTGGGCTACACGGCTTAATTTTATTGTGAAAGCACTTATCCAGGTTTCAGATGAAAGTCTGCAATCACTCTATGTGACTTCAGGCTTCTGAATTCTCACAATGCATGCTCTGCACACTTTTAGGATTCTCCGGTACCAGTGGCGAGAGAGGATGATCATATGAGCACAGGTGATTTGCATATTTCTGGCCACATTCTGATTTTACATGTCCAGGCTCAGTCAATTCATTTTCAGCGAGCGAGGCCATCCATGTCTAGTCAGCATGTAACCACATGTATGTAAATCACATACTTGTGGTTTTGTGACTTTCCACTCTCACTGCCAGCACCAGAGAATCCTGTTAGCGTGCAGTGTGTGCATTGTGAGAATTCAGAAGTCTTCAGTCACATAGTGACACATAGAGTGTCAGACACTGATGACCTATTCTAAAGATCAGTCATCAATGTTAAAGTAATTTTACAATATAAGAATTGTTACTTGTGTAATGGATCAGAACTAATACAGCATCACAACTACCAGAGGTAAAAAAATACATACAGTAATTAGAACCCCCCATCAGTACAGAAACACAGTATCACAACTATCAGCAGTACAGAAATTCATCATCAGAACCACCAGAAATACAGAAATTCATCATAGACCCACAAGCAGTAAGGAAATTTATCATCAGAACCACTAGCATTACAGAAATACATCCATATAACCCCATCAGTTCAGAAACACAGCAACAATACAGAAGTACATCAGCAGAACCAAAAGCAGTACATGGTACATCAATTGTAATGTCAGTTCACACCCATATACTGTACATTTGTATTGCATGAACCTACAACTTCCAGTTCATCCTTAAAGGAAATCTATCACCAGGTTTTTGCCACCTAATCTGAGAGCAGCATAATGTAGCTGTAGAGATCCTGATTCCAGCGATATGTTACTTACTTACTGCTTAGTGTAGTTTTGATAAAATCACTGATTAATCAGCAGTAGATTATCATTAGAGGAGTACTTGATGTGCTGCCAGGTAGTCCAGCATATTCATGAGCTCTGTATAACTGCTAGATCTGCAGCAGAGAAAACATTGATTTCATCAAAATGACAGCAAACAACCCAGTAAGAGACAAATCGCTAGAATCAGGGACTCTGTCACTATATTATGCTGCTCTCAGATGGGGGAGCAAACACCTGATGACAGAATCCCTTTAACAATTGTAAGGAGATACTTCTTGGGAGTTATCAGTCATCATCAGACTGCGGACCATACAGGAACCACAGTTAGGCCTCGTGTCCACTTGCGTTTTGCACAGACGAGTGTAATCTGATAAAATATCGGTTTGCACTCGCACCAGTGTAAAACTATGGGGAAGTGTCCATGTGTGATTGATTTCTCATGCCATATCGACATGAGAAAAGAATTGCATCATGCTGCGCTTGGCAGCGAGTCTCGGCTCACACACACCCATACAAGTCTATTGGAGAGTGTGAAATAACGCACTGCACTCGGATGTCATCAGAATGCAGTATAATGTACACAGAGACAGGCAGGGGATGAGATGGGGAGAAAGTGTTCCCTCAATGTTCTCCACAGTTGTGATCTGATCACAGTTGCCTGACAGTCTTCTCACGCTCGCAGCAGAGTGGGAGCCAAGGGTCATTAGCATATCGCAGCTGATGCTCTCACATTGGAAACGATGCGCAAGTGGGACTCAGGCCTAATTGTGAATTAGTCAGAATCACAAATAAACATTTACATCCAGATACCTTATAGATGAATACGACACAAGAGGACAAAAGTTTGTGATGTTTTAATTCCCTGTTTCTCCCTCTCATCTTTCAGTTGCATGAGTTTAATCAGCCATATTTGTTCCATCCTATTTAGAATCAATGATGTCGTCTTGCCATTCTGTTGATTGTGTGAATCTTTCTCGATGGACAACAGAACTGCTTTTTGGACACACCTATATAATTGTTCTGGATGAAGAGCTACATCGGATTTTGAAGAAATAAGGGGCACTTTACACGTTGCGACATCGCTAGCATCGGCTAGCGATGCCAGGCGCTATAGTACCCGCTCCCGTCGCACATGCGATATGTGGTGATTGCTGCCGTAGCGAACATTATCGCTACGGCAGCTTCACACGCACATACCTGCTCGGCGACGTCTCTGTGACTGCCAAACTATCCCTCCTTCAAGGGGAGGTGCGTTCAGCGTCACAGCAACGTCACTAATCGGCCAGCCAATAGAAGCAGAGGGGCGGAGATGAGCGGGACATAACATCCCGCCCACCTTCTCCCTTCCGTTTGTCGCTCCTGCGGGTTTACACACAGCGATGTGTGGAGCTGCAGGAACGACAAACAACATCATACCTGCGGTCGACCCGACATTATGAAAATGACCGACGCTATACAGATCACCGATTTTGACGCATTTGCGATTGTTTATCGTCGCACAAAGGATTTACATGTTGCAATGTCGTAACCGGCGCAGGATGTGCATCACTAACGACGTGACCCCGACGATATTTCGGATGCGATGTCGCAGCGTGTAAAGTACCCCTTAGTCTCGTTAATTCATTCTCTATGGGGTATCTGCAATTTATTGTGGCTGAATATATCTTCAATATTTTTTTCTTGCGATGATTGTGGATATATGTAATGACTCTATGTATTGTCAGAGTATGTATAATAATTATTAGTATGGTACCTTGAACTGGGGATATAGAATGACTAGTTATGTATTAAATTGAAATAATGATGTAAATCCCTATAGTTATTTATAATGTGATGGATGTCTTGCACAGCTTGGCTTGTAACATAACTCTGATGAACATTTGTGCAGAGACATATGTGACGACATGGACTCTCATGGGTTAAAGTTTCTTAAAATTCATCCAGACAGGATGATAGATTGTTTATAGACGGGGGATAAGTCCCTCATTGTTTTTACAAGACTCTTGTAATTGTGTTGGCCACTGAAAGCCAGAGGTATTGTTTCTCCAGACTCTTCCAGTAATCATTGTATTGTAGTTGTGTATTGCTAATGGGTTTACTTTAGTAGCCATTATCTAGTCTGTGCATTCCAGACTACATGTATACCCTCAGTCTTTCTGTAGACATCATTTGGATGAACATTGTCCATGCAGCTTGAGATTCATCCAATGGCGATCTTGTCCAACCAATCGATGAGGATGCAGTGTATCCAAGTGGAAGGCTGTGGCTATAAAAGGGATTTCTTTAAGCCACCAGGTGGTTGTTGATGGATGCTGATGGATCCAGTCTAAGCTCTTAGGAGCTGACTAGAGGATCAGGTTATCTTATGGCTTCAATCTAGGGACTCCGGTTCCAGTTGGAGACCATATCCACAGCCTAGGGATTGCGACCCTGGCTGCCAGGATTATATCATCATACCAGGACTACCTAAGGAGGACACTCAGGTTGGGACAGTTCAGTCACCTGCTACAGACTTTGCAGACCTCACACAGCTTCCTAAATCTGGCGCTATTCCTTTCTCGGTGGGTGCCCGCCGAAAGCGGGGTGCTGCTGGATTGGAGTAAGCGGCCCTGGAAGCTCTGAGGCACGGACATTCTAATCTCTGGTGAGCCAGCGGAAGGGTGAGACTGTTGCCTGTTACATTTGTGTGTTTTGCTGTTTGTTTTAATGTTTTGTTTATTGGAGCAAAAAGTTAGAAATACAAAGTCGACAGAAATCATAGATTTAACTAGTATTATTTCAACAGTATCGTATCTTCCCATTTTATCTATATAACTCAGGCTACTTTTGCGTAATTTGAGCTAAACCAAATAATAAATTTAGTCCTCCGTCTGTGGGAAAGACCGATCCAGATTGTAACTCGGTTTCTGGATTGATATGAAACAATTTTAACAGTAAGTACTTTAGGAAATAGGAGTAGGGGGTGGTAACTAGAAACTAGAAAAGCGAATTTATATCGCATGAAATTCAGGTAAGAGATTAAGATGGAAGTGTTCAAGAGACAGAAAAAGAAGAGGAGGAGATAAGAGAGGTAAAAGAAAAGAAAGGATTTTGGTCCTGGATCCACTCATCTCATGTTGGGTATATTCTGACAATTGTCCTTCATCTCATTGGAGGGTGGCGAGCTGACTCACAGTTCCCTGAGGTGCCGTCTGCGAAGTAACTACTGAGAATTGGGGGGTAGACTTATAAATTTGCCAAGCCTTCCAAACCTGGTGGAAAGAGAGCACATTCTGGCGTGTGAGGGCCGAAAGTTCTTCAACGTGATATAGTTGATCAATCTTCAATAAGAGCTGTGTGAGGGTGGGGATTTTCGTTGTGCGCCACAATTGGGCTATGAGAAGTTTACAAGCTGAGCCTACAAACATCGCAAGTTTCGAAGTAGCTTTATCTTTAGGCCACATTGGGAAGTTCAGGAGCATGTGTCTAGGGTCCGGGACCTCTTTTTTGCCTGTGAGGTCAAGTATTAACTGTGTTGCTGTCCGCCAGAAGGTCTGGATAATCGGACATTCCCACCACACATGTAAATACGTTCCCCTTTCCCTCTCGCACCGCCAGCACTGGTCTGAGGTGGAAGAGCTCCACGGACTTGACGAGGTGGGGACAACATACCATCTCGCAATCACTTTAAAGGAATTCTCCTGAACTCTCACACAACATGACGGACCATGTGAGGCATTATAGATTTGGCTCGTTTGTAGATCTGTAAATGTAGTTTTCAGGTCCCTTTCCCATCTTAGTATATATGCTCTCTTTACCACCAGTTTTTTTGTAAGCAGGGTGTGATATAGATTAGAAAGAACTTTTCTGGGGGCCCGGTTATGCATACAGAAAGATTCAAATGTAGTTAAAGGCCTGTCTAGACGAGTGTGAGGCAATAGTGGGTGGATCACGTGTTTTAATTTCGTATAATGGAGAAACGTGAGCCTAGAGAGGAGAGGGTTCGAACCCATCTCCTGTTCAGATATCAAAGCACCATCCACCAAAAGATCAGCCAACGGGACATGTACATTAGTCAAGAATGTGGTCTTCGTGGACGCGGCCTGATTTACATCAGCGTCTAGTATGTCTGAAACTTGAGTCAGAGGGGAGAGAGAGGGGGCCAGTGTATCCCTATTTTCTTTCCATTTGTTCATAGAGGTTCTTGTTAGTTCATTTGGAATGGTTTTTTTATCTTTTTGGTTCGGAGGGGAAAGTAGCATAACTCGCAGAGGGGTGGGGGCTAAATATTCTTCTATAGATATCCACAATTTATTCGGTGGGCGTCTAATCCAGTCAACCGCTCTGGAGAGGACAGCGGCTTGGTAGTACAACGATACATTAGGTAAACCCATACCCCCTTTGTCTTTTGGGAGGTTCAATGTTTGAAAATTGATTCTTGGTTTATATTTATTCCAGACGTAGTTGGATATTAAGGAGTTACATTGAGAAAGAAAAACCATAGGGATTGGTATGGGTAACATTTGGAAGAGGTAGATAAACTTTGGGAGTATAATGCTTTTAATTAGGTTTTTCCTCCCCTTGTGTGTTTTGCTGGTTATGTGTTATGTGCCGTTAATTGGTTGGGAATTCAATAAAGTCTAATTATTGTGGTTCCCTCACCCTGTGTTGTCTGAGTAGTGTTACGCCCACGGTTAAGGAGGCCGGCGTTCAGTTGGGATGAGCCCTGAGCCACGCTGTCTTTCTAAAGGCGGCGGGTTTTAGCAGACGAGAACACCCACTGAGCTCCGTGTCACTACAATTGGTGGCAGCAGTGGGATTTGAACCCACGCCTCCAAAGAGACTGGACTTTTCATGTAGCACGATTTGACATCGTTATACTTACCTACGACGTCCCTCTTGGTACGCATGAGTGGTCCTCGTCATGTTGCCGCTGGCTGCCGTCATTGTGGCGCATGCGTGGGAGTCGGATGACGCGTCCCTTGCTCCCGCGCGTGCGCCGTAATGTCTGATGGCGGGTCCGCCTGCGGCGCCGTAGTTGACGGACTTCGCATTAGGCTACTTTCACACTTGCGTTGAACGGCATCCGTTGCATCTTTTTTTTTTTTCTTCTTTCGTTTTTACCTGCGGCAGACTATTGTGAACGATGATCGCTCACAGCAGCCAGTCACTGGGTGATCAGCTGATCGCTCACAGCAGCCAGTCGCCGGATGATCAGCTGATCGCTCACAGCAGCCGGTCGCCGGGTGATCAGCTGATCGTTCGGCCGCCAAGAATGGTGAGGGGGGCGGAGTGCGGGGGGCGGAGTGGGTGGAGCCGAGCGGGACCATGGCCTTGAAGATGTCAGTGCAGCGAGGAATGCAAGGCTGGGGACAGATGAGTGTGAGTGTGTGTGTGTGCGTGTGTACCTGTGGAGTGGAGTGGAGTGCGGGAGGGGGCAGAGCTGAGCGAGAAAGTGTCGGGCTCCCTGCACATGTAGCCAGGGTAAATATTGGGTAACTAGGCAAAGCGTATTGCTTAGTAACCCGATATTTACCTTGGTTACCAGCGTACACCACTTAGCATTGGCTCCTTGCACCCGTAGCCAGGGTAAATATCGGGTAACTAGGCAAAGCACATTGCTTAGTAACCCGATGTTTACCCTGGTTACGTGTGCAGGGAGCCAGAGAGAGCATGCGCAGCGAAATCCTACAGATTGCGCTGCTCAAAAAACGCTACATGCAGCGTTCCCTCCACCCGACGCAGTGTCAAAATAACAACACTGCGTCATGCAGCGGATGCAACGCAAGACCATCCATTGCTATCCGTAGCTAATAGAAGTCTATGAGGAATATAACGGTTTCCTGCAACTATTACCGTAATTCTTCAAGGCTGCGGATAGCAACGGAAGCCGTCCAACGCAAGTGTGAAAGAAGCCTTAGTCACACTCCGAGGTGACGTTTGTGGAAGTGCTTTTTCAGCGGGTAATTAAACTGGCATTCAGAGAGGGGAGATACCACACTCCCTCCCTGAAGAAACCACATGTGGAGACACTCATTCCCCCATGTGAAACACGCGTTGGTGGGTGCAGGGGAAATCCTTGTCCCTAGGGGATACTGATACAATCCCAGCTGGCAATCACTGAGCGTTCTTTGGTATGCATTATACTATAATGATCATATGCATGTTCTCTCTCTGATGCTGCTTTTTGTTGCACTCTGGCACTTTATATAAGGAGATCATTGCTGTTTGCATATTGCAGATATTTAGGATACATCCTTTTCCTCAAAAATTATAGTGATATTTCTATGATTTTGCATTTGGTCTCCTTTTTGATGTTGCTCATTCTTTGCACATTACCATTATGTTGATCATATTTCTCTTTCTGATGCTGGTTTTTGTTGCACCCTTGAACTTTATATGAGGAGACCATTGTGGCTTGCATTTTTCATATATTCAGGATACATCTTTTTCCTCAAATATTATAGTGATATTTCTACAGTTCTGCATTGGTCTCCTTTTTGATGTTGCTCATTGTTTGCACATTAGTACGTTTTCAGTAATTTTTGAGATATATATTTTCACCTTTTGCTTTTGGTACCCCTATTTGATGTCTTTTATTACCCATTCACTGTTTTTAGATGTGTGTGTTATTTCTTCTTAGTAAATAAAATTATACTGTCACCATATGCATATAAAAAATCTTTTAAAAAAATGTACAAAAATAAAATAAATTACTTAATCACATATAACTCTTTTTGTCCTCCTGTGTCGTATTCTCCCTATGGAGTTTGTGGTAGTGGTAGATTGATTGATTATTATCCCACACCATGAACGTTATAGCTATGGTTAGATGGAGATCTGTTTTGCTACCTTATAGATGACGTTGTCTCTGATTGGAGTAGTTTCTTTATTTTCTTCTTCTTGTCCAGAAGCCATGAATTCTTCTTACATCCACAGCTCGTCTTTGCTGACTTCCATCCTCTCTGGTCTTCTGCAGCACATCTCGGCACGATACCTTTAAAAATAGCAGAATGATTAGAATGCTCCTATATAAAGATATCTGCCCTACACTGTGCCCCAAAATAAATAATTTCCCCTCACTATGTTCTCTGCACAAAATATGACACACACACTCTCCCTCATATGGTACTTGCCCTCCACACCTCCTTCTCCTTTCCATACTGAGCCCACTCTTCACACTGTCCTCTCCACTGTGTCCCCTTTTACTGCCCAGCCTTTATATTGTGCCCTCACATCACACTCCCCCTCCTCGCTACGGCCTCATACTGTACCCAAAACTTACCGCCTTTCCATACCACCCCACCCGCCACTACCCAGTCTCTTTTCTGGGCTCAGCTTCCTCACATTTGTCTCATCCCATACGGTCTCCTCACTACCGCCATACTCAGCTCCCCTAACTCTACATACTGTGTTCATAGATATGTCCCTCTCCCCATCATCTCTCGCCCATACTGGGACCCCCGCATATAACATAACCCCCTTCTCTATGCAGGCCCCTGCATGTAACATCATCCCTATCACCATGCCGGCAGCCCCACAGCATGCAACATCACCCCCTTCACCATGCAGCCCCATGCATGAAGCCCCCTAGCACCTGTAACATCACCCCCTCCTTCCCCAAGCGAATAACATCGCCCTCTTTCCTGCACAGCCTCCCAGTACGCAGACCCAAAAATACAACATCACCCTCTTCCCCATCCAGCCTCATGTACGGAGCAACTACATTCTAGCCACAGATGGATTCCTCTGCTGTGGCTCTGCTGTCTGCACTGTGCAGCTGATAGCAGGATCACTCCCTGACGGCCCACGGTTATGACAGATGAGGGCAATCTGGCCATGGGCCCCCCCACAGCTTCGGGCCAAAAACAACAGGCCTTCATTACTGAATGCCCTGCATGATTACTAACTTGCCCTGTAGTCAATTATCCTTGCGTCTGAAAGATCCGAGGACAATTGATCACACTGGGACTCGGCTCGCTGCTCTGCCTTGAGTCTGGGCTGTCAACTGACACCCAGGAATCAGATTAGTAGGCTCCCACTTCGGGGTGGCAAATGCAGCCCCTGGGGAAACTCTGAGACTGCCGCATCAACCGGCCCGACATCGCCCCCCTTACAGCTGCACATGCCCCACTAGCCCCCCCTATATACGCCTCTGCTACTGGCTACCCCTTACCCCCCAGCGCTACAAGGTGAAGAGACATGGATACAGAAATGTTTGAGAGCACAAGTCTCTACTCTGGCCATAGTGGCCAAACCCCTGACCCCCTCTTCTGCGAGAAGATTGCACATGGAGTCATAGGTTAATAGTATTAAATGTCTCCTGGAAAATGCAAGCAGTCTTGCAAACAAAATGAATTGGAGACTCTTATGTCAACCATGGATTATGATGTGGTGGGCATTACGGAAACCTGACTGGATGAGAGCCATGACTGGGTGACAAATGTAGAGGGTTATACTACATTAAGGAAGGACAGGAAAGACAAAAAAGGTGGTGGGGTGTGTATATTTATCAAATCTAACCCAAGACCTGTGTTCAATGATTACATTGGGGGAACTGCAACAATGTAGAGTCAGTATGGGTAAATGTACATGGGGAGGGGAATAATGGAAAGCTGCTATTTGGAGTTTGCTATAAGCTTCCTAACATAGCTGAACAGGTAGAGGATGAAATGCTACAACAAATTGAAAAGGGCAGCTAATCAACTATCCAGACATTCAGTGGGACATAGAATCTTCTGGTTGTGCTAACAGCTGTAAGTTCTTATCTGCTATACAAGACAATTACCTCTCTCAGATGGTAGATGAACCGACAAACATTTGAAAGGGGAAATGCTAAAACCTGGAATTTTAAGAAAGCTGATTTCAACAAATTAAGAGAAAAGCTTAATTGTGTATATTGGGACAATGTCATGGTAACTGGGGATACCGAACATAAATTGGGTAAATTTAAGGATATACTCCTAGAGTCCTGTAATAAACTTATACTCTCTGGTAATAAAATGTCCAGGAATAAAAAAACCCACTAGGCATAAATAAGACTGTACAAAGTATAATAAAACAAAAACAAAGGGCATTTCAAATCTTGAAGGCTGAGAATACAGATAGCATTTCAGGAGTATAAAAATATCAATAGAAAATGTAAAAAAGAAATCAAGCAAGCAAAATTAGCTACTGAAACAAAAACGCCAAGGACATTAAAATAAATCCCAAAATCTTTTGTAAATACATTAATGCCAAAAGGAAAACAAAGGATAGTATCGGCCTCTTAAAATATAATAACAAGTTGGTTATAGAGGACAAAGCAAACACTGAGATATTAAATAGGCACTTCTCATCCGTGTTCCCCAAAGAACTGACTGTTCCAGGGATCATTCAACAAGTCAAATATCAAAGTTCACCACCCGATATAATTAATTTAACACAAGAAGAAGTACGCCTGCGTCTGAGTAAATTTAACATTGACAAATCCCCTGGGCCAGATGGCATTCATCCACTGATATTGAGGAAATGAGCTCAGTAATCGACAGACCACTTTATCTCATCTTCTTAGACTCTCTTGTAACAGGGTTGGTGCCCCAGGATTGGAGGATTGCTGATGTGGTACCGATATTTAAAAAAAGGTAAGAGGGTGGATCCAGGCAACTACTGTCCAGTAAGCCTGACATCAGTAGTATGCAAGTAAGTTTTCGAGGGCATTTTGGGCATTTTAAGGGATGACATGAAAAATATATTGCAGAAAATAATATAATAACTGACAGACAGCATGGATTCATGAAAGATAAGTTGTGTCTAACCAACATGTTGGGGTTCCATGAGGAGATAAGCGCAAATCTGGATATTGGTAATGCAGCTGATGTGATTTATTTGGACTTTGCAAAGGCATTTGATACTGTACCACATAATAGCCTTATACTAAAGCTCCAGAAGCAAGGACTAGGGGAAACTACATGCAACTGGGTAAGGAATTGGCTAAAGATAAGAAACAAAGAGTAGTCATAAATGGTACATTCTCTAAATGGGCTATAGTCAGCAGTGGGGTACCGCAGGGATCTGTGCTAGGACCGATTCTTTGTAATATCTTTATTAATGACCTTGTGGATAGGATTGATAGTACAGTGTCAGTCTTTGCCGATGACACCAAACTATGTAGGATATTAAAAACTGACCTTGATAGTATAATATTACAAAACAATCTGGATGAGATGTCAGCATGGGCAGATACTTGGCAAATGAGATTTAATGTTGATAAATGTAAAGTAATGCACCTAAGACAGAGTAATCCTATAGCTACATATACATTAAATGGAAGTAACCACAGGACTACAGAACAGGAGAAGGACTTGGTTATTATCATTACAAATAAGCTGAGCAGCAGCTCAATGTCAAGCATCAGCTGCAAAAGCAAACAAGATTTTAGGGTGTATAAAAAGAGAGATTATATCCCGTGATCCCAACGTAATGTTACCCCTTTATAAATCACTTGTAACGCCACATCTGGAATATGGGATCCAGTTTTGGGCTCCACATTTTAAAAAGGACATTCAGAAGTTAGACTCAGTTCAAAGGTGGGTAACTAGACTGCTACAAGTAATGGAAGGCCTCCCATATGATGAGAGGTTGAAAAAGTTAGATATGTTTAGCTGATAAAAAAGACGTCTCAGAGGAGATCTCATTTCTATGTATAAATACACCGTGTGCAGAATTATTAGGCAAGTTGTATTTTAGAGGCTTTTGTTTACTATTGATCAACAACTATGTTCTCAATCAACCCAAAAGACTCATAAATATCAAAGCTTAATATTTTTGGAAGTTGGAGTGGGGTTTTTGTTAGATTTGGCTATCTTAGGAGGATATCTGTTTGTGAAGGTAACTATTACTGTGCAGAATTATTAGGCAACATAATAAAAACCAAATATATTCCCATCTCACTTGTTTATTTTCACCAGGTAAACCAATATAACTGCACAAAATTTAGAAATAAACATTTGTGACATGCAAAATCAAAACCCCAAAAAATTAGTGACCAATATAGCCACCTTTCTTTATGATGACACTCAACAGCCTACCATCCATAGATTCTGTCAGTTGCTTGATCTGTTTAGGATAATCATTGCGTGCAGCAGCCACCACAGCCTCCAGACACTGTTCCGAGAGGTGTACTGTTTTCCCTCCCTGTAGATCTCACATTTTATGAGGGACCATAGGATGTCTATGGGGTTCAGATTAGGTGAACAAGGGGGCAATGTCAGTATGTTTTCATCTTTTAGACGTTTACTGGCTAGCCATGCTGTGGAGTATTTGGATGCATGTGATGGAGCATTGTCCTGCATGAAAATCATGTTTTTCTTGAACGATACCAACTTCTTTCTGTACCACTGCTTGAAGAAGTTGTCTTCCAGAAACTGGCAGTAGGTCTGGGAGTTGAGCTTCACTCCATCCTCAACCAGAAAAGGTCCCACAAGTTCATCTTTGATGATACCAGCCCATACCAGTACCCCACCTCCACCTTGCTGGCGTCTGAGTCAGAGTAGAGCTCTCTGCCCTTTACTGATCTAGCCTCTGGCCCATCCATCTGGCCCATCAAGAGTCACTCATTTCATCAGTCCATAAAACCTTTGAAAAATCAGTCTTAAGATATTTCTTGGCCCAATCTTGATGTTTTATCTTATGTTTCTTGTTCAAAGGTGGTTGTTTTTCAGTCTTCCTTACCTTGGCCATGTCCCTGAGTATAGCACACATTGTGCTTTTTCATGCACCAGTAATGTTGCAGCTCTGAAATATGGCCAAACTGGTGGCAAATGGCATCTTGGCAGCTTCACGCTTGATTTTCCTCAATTCATGGGCAGTTATTTTGCGTCTTTTTTGCCCAACACGCTTCTTGCGACCCTTTTGGCTATTTGCCATGAAACGCTTGATTGTTCGGTGAACACGCTTCAAACGTTTGGCAATTTCAAGACTGCTGCATCCCTTTGATATCTCACAATTTTGGACTTTTCAGAGCCCGTCAAATCTGTCTTCTGATCCATTTTGCTAAAGCAAAGGAAGTTGCCTAATAATTACGCACACCTTATATGGGGCGTTGCTGTCATTACACCACACCCCTCCTCATTACAGAGATGCCCATCACCTGATTTACTTAATTGGTAGTTGGCTCTCAAGCCTATACAGCTTGGAGTAGGACAACATGTATAAAACGTATCATGTGATCAAAATACTCATACTAATAATTCTGCACACGGTGTACATGTGTGGTCAATATAAAGGACTGACACATGACTTATTCCTTCGAAAGACAATACTAAGGACCAGGGGGCATTCACTGCGAGTGAAAGAAAAGTGATTTGGCAGCTAAATAGGACAGGGTTCTTTACAGTTAGAGCAGCCTGACTGTGGAATGCCCTACCACAAGAGGTAGTAATGGCAGATATTATACAGCTTTTACAAAAAGGGCTGGATGATTTTCTCAGTACACACAACATTGTCATTTCTAAGTGACTTAATGAGAAAATGTCGAACTGGTGGAGGAAGTTTGAACTAGATGGACCTAGGTCTTTTTTCAACCTATGTAACTATGTAACTATGAAAGGAAAGTGATCATCACAAATTGGACTGTAGCATTAGGCTAGGTTGTGCTGGGACTCACGGGACCAGTAAGATTGGAAACAATGCAGTGGGAATTGATAATGTGTCTCAATATTCCTTGTGCAATTGAAACGTGCTGGATGATGTGTGCCCACTATATGGTGTATAAAATTGTTGATGAAATTGAACCATTGTTTTAAATGAATAGGTGGTCTTGTGGAAATGAGTCTTCATTTGTCCTGGCCTGCACCAGCAAATGCTCCACACGCCCACCCAAGACCAGCTCTTTCATGTAGAGTGCCAGGGCGTCCGGAGTCAATCCCTCGCCCACAATTACACCCTACAGAATGTTGATCCAGGGAAGTAGCCTGATTACCGTATGTGGAGTCTGGAAATAATTTTTTCCACTATAGGACAATTAACCTCTGCCTTATAGGGTTTTTGTCTTCCTCCAGATCAACCCATTAGACTAAAGGTTGAACTCAATAGACTTATGTCTACCTTCAACCTAAAAACGTATGTATGAAAACTGCATTTTTTTGTTCTCCACAACAATGCAAAATTAAGTGTGCTTTACACGCTGCAACATCGCTACCGATATATCGTCAGGGTCACGTCGTTAGTGACGCACATCCGTCGTCGGTAGCGACATCGCAGCGTGTGACACCAAGGAGCGACGATCAACGATCGCAAAATCGTTAAAAAACGGTGATCGTTGACACGTTGCTCCTTTCTTTAATATCGTTGCTGCCACAGGTACGATGTTGTTCGTCATTCCTGCGGCAGCACACATCGCTATGTGTGATGCCGCAGGAACGACGAACATCTCCTTACCTGTGTCCACCGGCAATGCGGAAGGAAGGAGGTGGGCAGGATGTTATGTCCCGCTCATCTCCACCCCTCCGCTTCTATTGGCTGGTCGCTTAGTGACGCCGCAGTGACGTCACTATGATGCAGAACGCACCTCCCCCTTGAGGGTATTTGGCTGTCACAGTGACGTCGCTGACAAGGTATGTGCATGTGACGCTGCCATAGCGATAATGTTCGCTATGGCAGTGAGCACCAAATGTCGCACGAACAACGGGGGCGGGTGCTATCGCGCTCGACATCGCTAGCGATTGCTAGCGATGTCACAGCGTGTAAAGCACCTTTAAGGCTGTAAAAAGATATTAAAATGTTATATTTACCCCAAAATGTTATCGATAAAAATGTTACCCAACAAAAAAAAGCTCTCAAACATTACTATTGATGAAAAAATGAAAACATTATGTGTCTTGAAAAATGATAAATAAGCCACTGGTACAGTACCACAATTCAGATTTAGGTCAGAAAAAGGCAGGATGGGTACAAAAATAAAACTTAACTTTTAATAAATATTCCTTAAAAGGAGTAAGGGATCCTCACTTTAATAAAAGTTATCCATAAAAGTGCCACATACCGCAAATCCCCTTTAGCATGTCTCAGGGAAAATGGAACGGTCTCACCCGTCATGGTTTGATCCATCCACCTCCGCTCGGATTTACATTCATCCTAGGCATCCCAGTGGTCCCTATTCCGCTGGACCCACGGTCCCCTTCAAATGAAATCCTTATGTCCCTGTTCTCCCAATGCGTTTCCTACGAAAAGTATTCTTCAGGGGAGTAAAAGTAGGGCAAGAAACCAGTTTCTATCCATAAGGACTGGACAAAACATGCTGAAAGAAACAATACCCATAATGTACTAGCCCTAAAAGACCAGGTCCCCACATTCCCGCAAGGGCAATAGCTGAGTAACTTACCAAGCGGCAGAAGCGGGCCTTCCAAACACTGCACTGCTGTGCCGCGCCCGCCATTATTAAATAGTTACCAGCAGGTCCGGCATGTGACGTTGCATCCGCCCCACCCCTTACCATTTCCGGGACGCGCGGTGGACCGCATGCATGGAACGCACGCGTCACACTATGTGACGTTGCACTCGCATGCGCAGACGCCCACTACCATATATGTAACAGTGGAATAACGCAGACCATCACACCTGCCCATCTCCCCAATCGAGGACATTACTACTGTATGCCAGGCTTTACAGCGCTAAACGCCAACATATTACATCACAAAGACGCTGTAAAAAACAACTACCCGATCTAATAACATCCGATAGAGCAAGTAGGGAGAGCATTACGACCTAACAAAGGTCATAAACACTCTAAGGCTATGTTCACACTAGAAAAAAGATTTTTCTTAAGAAATTTCTTAAGAAATTTCTTGAGTGAAGGATTAGCGCACCTGCGTTAGAAAAACGCACCAATAACGCAGGTGCGTTTTGGTGCGTTTTTGGTGCATTTTCAGTGCGTTTTCGGTGCGTTTTTTTTAGGTTGGTCCCTGCGTTTTTTAATGCCTTTACAGCAATAAAACCAGATAATATAGCGATCTCAAATAAAGCCCAGAGACATAGTTCCCATACAGACATCATAGAGGTACTCTCCAAAAAATACTTATAGAAATGAGAGGATGAACAGCAGGGGGCATGAGGAAAAAGACCAGAGAAGCATGGCATTGAGAGATTTATTGCACCAGAAACTTTAGAATATGCCCTTAGAGACAAAAAAAGAATTGAATGATGAGGGGACAGATGAAAGGGGGCCGTATTCACTCCTCCACCATCTAAATTGACTAGGCAAAAAACTGAAACCTGCCTAGCCGCGAAGTTGGCACCCTAGAAAAGACCGGTGAATGGCGCCCCCGCTCGTGCGATGACTAACCCTCCTAACTAGCACTAACCCTAGACTCACAAAAAGGGTGCAAAGGATAAGGATTCATTTAAGCCTCGAGGACTCAGTTCTCAACCTAAAAATCCATCTGGTCTCCTGCTGAAGGATTTTCTTGTTCCAGTCACGACCCCGCCTCAAAGGTGGGATAACATCAATGTCTTGAAAGGTAACAGAACCCGAGTCCCCTCAATGGGCCACATTAACATGTCACGCCAGTGGGGTATCATTTTTCATCCTGAAGTCGTCAGATGTTCACCAATTCTCCTCCTCAGTTCCCTCTTGGTTTTTCCTACATACTCCAAGCCGCACAGACACGTGGCCTTATCTATCACACCTTTTGTGCGACAATTGATAAACCAGCGGATGTCATACTCTCTCCCAATAACATTACTAAAGAACTTTCTCCCAGTCTTAATTGCCTTACAAGCAACACATCCACTGCAGCAAAAGCATTCCTTGGTGTTACTCTTAAGCCACCCACTTTTGGTCTCTCTGTTGTCCACAAAATGACTGTGGACTAACCGATCTTGTAGAAACCTTGCCTTCTTGAACGTGATGCTTGGTCTCTCTGGGATGAACCTTCCAATATCCCCATCCACCTTAAGTATTGGCCAGTACATATCCAGTATTTTCCTCACTGCCCCAGCCCCGTTGTTAAAAGTCGTGATGAAACGGAGGATTTCATTCACCTCATCCTCCTCTTTCGGTGGGGGGTATAGGAGGGTAGACCTCTCAATTTTACCTATCTTCTCGCAAGCCCATCTAATAACTCTATGCGGATAACCTCTCTCACGAAACCGATTCTCCAGGTCATTTGACTGTGCAACACATTTCTCTACATTTGAGCAGTTCCTTCTAATCCTAGAAAACTGGCCCCTCGGGATGCCCTTTTTAAAAGCCAATGGGTGTCCACTCTCCCATCTCAGCAACAAATTAGTTGCTGTTGGTTTTCGATATGTACTAGTGACAATACCACCCGCCGTAGTTTTCTCAACAAGGACATCCAGAAAGGGCAGTCTAGAAGAATTAACCTCAAAAGTAAAGCGTAGACCAAGATTGTTACTGTTAAGCTCTGCCACCATTTCTGACAGCTCAGATTCAGAACCCTTCCATAACAGGAACACATCATCAATGAATCTGTACCACAGTAAGATCTTCTCAGTGGGCAGAACAGAGACATCTCCAAAAATCACTGTCTCCTCCCACCAGCCCAGGAACAAATTAGCATACGATGGCGCACAGGGGCTTTGCGGTGCCCCTGAGCTGGTGGTAAAGCTGGTCTCCAAAAAGGAAGATATTGCGTGTGAGACAAAACTCCAGAATCCTTAAAGGGAACCTGTCATGAGAAATGTCCCCTAAAACCTCACAGATTCCCCCTCTGCAGCTCCTGGGCTGCATTCTATAAAGGTCCCTGTTATGATTGTGGCCACTTTCTGACCTAAAAAAAGTGTTTATAAAGTTGTACCTTTTTTGCTTCTGATTCTGTAAATACGTCCCGGGGGCGGGCTGCCTGATGGCCGTTAGTCTGCCCCCTGGTCCTGTATGCCGCCCCCCTCGCTGATTACAATAATGCTGGACGCCGCCCCCTGCTACATCCATCGCTGCGCATGCCCAGTGCCCATCTGTCGGGGATGAGCACTGTGCCTAGCGTCACCGCTGGTGACGTGCACGCAGGGTTAAGATTATGGGCGGTGCTGTGATGTTTATCGGCCTGCTTCGTTCTGCGCAAGCGCGCTGCTGGTAATCTGATCTCCGCGTCTCCTCCTGATCGGTGTAGTCACCGCTCCTCCCATCTATTTCCTGCCTCGGGGCAAGATGGGAAGGAGGTGACGTGGGGGTCAGCAGCAGCGCGCTTGCGCAGAACGAAGCAGGCCGAGGGGGCAAGCGCGGCCCCGCGATTATGGGCGGTTGCTTAGGAATAAACATCACAGCACCGCCCATAATCTTAACCCTGCGTGCACGTCACCAGCGGTGACGCTGGGCACAGTGCTCATCCCCGACAGATGGGCACTGGGCATGCGCGGCGATGGATGTAGCAGGGGGCGGCGTCCAGCATTATTGTAATCAGCGAGGGGGGCGGCATACAGGACCAGGGGGCAGACTAACGGCCATCAGGCAGCCCGCCCCCGGGACGTATTTACAGAATCAGAAGCAAAAAAGGTACAACTTTATAAACACTTTTTTTAGGTCAGAAAGTGGCCACAATCATAACAGGGACCTTTATAGAATGCAGCCCAGGAGCTGCAGAGGGGGAATCTGTGAGGTTTTAGGGGACATTTCTCATGACAGGTTCCCTTTAATAGAAATGAATTATGTTCCTCAAACTGTCTACATTTACTATTCAGAAAATGTGCAACAGCTTTTAGACCAATGTCGTGTCTGATAGAGGAATATAAAGACTCCACATCAATGCTCGCAAGTATGACCTCCTCAACCATAATACCTTTTAAAAAGATCGGTGGTATCCCTCAAGTAGGCATTTAGGAAGACAATAAATGGTCTTAAGAGTTATATATATATATTTATCAGTGAGCACGTCTCAGGAGCACCAGAATCTAGAATACTAAGAACATAAAAATCCTTTTACTGTGATGGCTGAATTAGAAATAATGGAGGTGGTCACACCGACCAGCAGTGGATGTGGAATCCTTGCGGGGAGGGAGAACGCAAGCACGTTTTTTTTGGAGTGCAATAATAAAATTGACACGGACATTTTAAGCATAAAATCTCTGGAACATAAAATATCCAATCTGGCAGAGAAGGAAATCTCTTTATTTTGGTCGGCTCAGTCACTACGTGCATACAAGGATTGTCAACGGGTGCCCAGAGGACTAAGAGTTATGAAGGCAATATCATTCTATCAGGATGATGCCGATTTCAAACAACTATGGGATAATGTTCTGGCAGAATGTTCATTTAAATTCCTAGATCTCGTATTACAGAAAAACGAGCAAGAGCATGCTAAAATAACAACTGAACTGATAAGATTAAGAAAAGAGCTAGAGATGCGTTTATCACAGGATCAGTGGAACAAATTTCTACAGAACCTAGACAAAAAATTAATACCATATCAAACAATAGTAAAAGAACGCAAAAAAGAGAAGTTTTTGAGAGACAAAGCAGACTATGATTCTGGAACTGTTTTCAGATGGAATAAAAATAATGACAGTTTCTCTACCTATAAGAAAGGAAAATCAAGGAAAAAACCTAAAACTGCATCAAATAAAAGAGCCGCATGGACAACAGATTCTGATTCCAGCGGTCAGGAGGAACCACCCCCGGGAAAAAGGAGATTAAGTGAAGATAGATCTAATATGAACTTTCCCATTAACCCTTTAGAAGGCGGACAAGGAGAGGCCGGAGGAGAAATAAATGTGCCCCTGATAGGGAAAAGGAAAGCTGTTTCCTGGAGGGACTGACAATCAGTTCGGAGCCTAATAAAAAGAAAAAAGTTTACAACCTGACTAATGAGACACTGGATGATGATATGTTGGCGGTCCTGGAAAAAGGACTAAATTTCTGCATTCCAGAACCATTTAATATGGTGGAATTTGAAGTGGACTTATACAAAGCTTGCAGAAAATTGCATTTAAAAAAACATTTTTTTAACGCAGATAATAAATCGACTCAAAAACAAGCTGATGAAAGGCAATGCAATATAGGTCCCCTTGGTTTTTCTCTGATGGGTTCAGAAATTGGGAAGGTAGCTGAGGACGCTTTGCATCTGTTGAGTATAACGGATGATAAAATTAATGTGGCAAACGTTTCAGCTATAGAGAGCAATCTAGACAATAGCACTAAATTTACTGGAGGTTTAAAATCTACTTTTATCCCACCTATATCCCCTGGTAATAGTATCGATTTATTTCAGGAAGTAGTATTGAGGGATATAAAAGCGTTAAAATACCCCAATATGAAGAATAATCTATCTAGTTCAGAAAGAGCAGCACTAGAAAAAATTAAATCCTTCAAGAATGTAACGATACGAAAAGCGGATAAAGGAGGTGCCACTGTGCTTATGACCACCGATTATTATTTAGCAGAATCAAAAAAACATCTAGATAATTGCACAGTTTATCAGAAACTAACTGGTGACCCTACAGGTAAAATTAAAGAAAAATTACGCAGTTTTTTGAATAGGCAGATAACAACTGGCCTTATAACAAAAAATAGAGCTGAAAAACTCTTTCCTGATTTCCCAACAAAACCGCACTGGTATTGGCTACCAAAGGTACACAAGTGTGAACAGAGACCACCAGGCAGACCAATAGTCTCGGGAGTGGGATCTCTCACCGAACCACTTTCAGCATATCTTGACTGGCTGTTGCATCCATTACTAAAAACAATTCCATCTTTTGTAAGGGATACAAGGGATTTGATTGAGCAGCTTGAACAATTCGAGTGGCAAGAAACATTTAATTGGGCTTCCTTAGATGTGGAAAGCCTATTCACAAGGATTCCACAGAACCTTGGAATAGACAGCATTACAGATATGTTGAGAGAGCTTGGTGAAGATGCCCGTTTAATTAATTTTATTGAAGAGGCTTTGAATTTGGTCTTAAAACATAACACTTTCAAATTTGGGCACACTTGGTACCAACAAAATAGTGGAGTAGCAATGGGGACTCCGGTGGCGTGTACTTTTGCGAATTTGTTTCTGGCGCACCTTGAAGATCGTTTAATTTACAGTCCCATCAATCCATATATCAAACATATAAAAAAGTACATGCGATTTGTGGACGATGTCCTGATAATTTGGGATGGAGATAGGGAACAGTTTAATTCCTTTGTAGCGTATTTAAATTCGGAAAATAATTGCAATATGCTGTTCACACATTTTTTCGGAGATAAATGTATTGAGTTCCTTGATGTCAAATTAACAGCCCATGAAGGGTTAATTTCAAGGGAGCTCTACAGGAAACCGACTACAGTGAACACACTATTGCATTATAAAAGTGCCCATCCTGAGCATGTACTGAAATCGGTTCCTTTCAGCCAGTTTTTAAGGCTGAATAGGATCACCAATAACACAGATGCTTTGCAAGTTCAGACAAAAGATCTAAAACAACGCTTTTTGGAAAGGGGTTATCCCCTGAATTTAATTAACTCCATGCAGGCCCAAGCAGAGGAGATAATAGAGCTTGAAAAAAGATCTCTTGTCAGGAATTGTAACAATCTCCCCCCCAAAAAACAACTAGATCGTTTTGTGTTTAATTTTAAATTCGGACCTATGGACCGAACAATAAAATCAGTGATAAATAAAAATTGGTATATAATCGAAGGGATTGATGAGCTGAGAGACATGGCCATTAACAAGCCCCTAGTGACACACAGGAGGTGCAGGAATATTGGAGATATTCTGATTAAAAAACGCTATTTACCGCCTATGACCTGGCTACACCATGCTGGCCCTACAGGTAATTTTAGATGCGGCAATTGCTCTTTTTGCCAATTTCATATAGTTGGCAGAACATTTAAAATAGGTGGCCATTCACATTATGTCAAAAGTCTGATTACCTGCAGGTCCAAAATGGTGGTGTATGTAATATTCTGCCCTTGTCAATTTTTTTATATTGGCAAAACTATTCGAAATTTGTTTATAAGATTCAGAGAGCATAGAAATTCCATCTCTAGCGGAATAGGCGCTACAAGATTAATCAATCATATAAAAGAAGTCCATAATTCTGACCCCAATGTATTGTCATTTATAGGCATTGATCTAGTTAAAACTCCAGCCAGAGGTGGGGATACGCACAAACTTCTGCTTAGAAAGGAGGCAGAATATATTATGAAGTTTAATGCTTTGGGTCCATTAGGACTAAATGATAAAAATGAGTTGAGCGTATTCTTGGGATAATTTTTCTAGATTCCAGCTATATGTAAAATTATTGTATGTCTTTATATGTTTGTACATGCTTATTTTGCACTCCATTCAGTAGTAATACTGCAGTTTGATTTTAAACTTGTTTTAATCACTGCTGACATCAACCACCTGTATTATGTGGATATAATGGATGTGATGTCAGCTCAGTTCAGACCAGCTGAAGCACCAGACAGGTGCGAAACGGCCGCCGTCGTCTTTGGACGTGTGTAGCGTCCACTCCCTCCCCTCCACTCCATGCACTTGTAACCTGCACGAATAAAACAACAAAACTTGCACAAGCAGCAACTGGTGAGTGCCTGATGTTTTTTCCTTTTTTATTGGTCTTAAGAGTTTGTCAAGATATATTCCCAGGTTCTTGTAACGCCTGTCTGGAGCCACAGACTCAGACTAGCTGTAAGGGGAGTCTAGAGAAAAGCCGCTCACAAAGCAGGACCCCAAGAACTCCGCAACCCTTTAACCCCTATACAGGGATTTGGAATTACACAGAGCCCCAGAGATCACTACCTGTGGTAGGCTGTAGCCCGAGGTGGTCAGGCAGGGTCAAAAACCAGGAAATACTAAACAGAAACAGAATCGGCAGGCAAGGGCGTAGTCAGGAGACAAAGCAGAGGTCAAATCCCGAACTGGCAGCAAGGTACAAAAACGACAGGCAGGAGGGTAGTCAAAAAACAAGCAAAGGTCAGCACACAGGACTCAAAATACAAACCGCACATGAACCAGGAGTACAAAACTATCTCTGGCAGTGGTCACATGGCAGGAGGGGGAAGAAGGGCGTGGTGTCTTCCCATTGGCTGCAGGTGAATGATGGCAACTTCAGCTGGAAGAGACACGCCACCTACAGTCAGCCAGTGGTACTGCAGGTTTTAGGGATATCCAGCCTAGTAGATGAGCGGAGCCTGTGCTCAGCAGAGCCACGGGCACCTACTCCTCTCCCATCACCAGCGCACTATCCATGGTGGGAACACGGCATCGCCTGGCGATAAGAGCAAAGTCACAGGAGTGCACTCCGGTGGGGGCATAACAGTTCAAACTACCCACCCCCGACACAATAGGTCTTCCTTTCAGCGGGTTTGTCCCCTTATGCACCTTTGGTAAACAATAGAATGTAGGGGTAATCAGGAACCTGGGAAGCAAAACATCATACTCCCTATTGTCAATCAGACCTTTGTCCTTAGCCATCCCCAAAATATCCTTTAGTTCACGAACAAAGGAATCCATGGGGTTATTACGAAGTTTACCATAACTGTCTCCATCATTTAAGATATCAAGACACATTTTCTTGTAAGCCTCAAGATCCATCACAACCACATTCCCGCCTTTATCTGATTTTTTAATTACTAGGTCTGGGGATTTTTGCAAAGACGTCAAACTTATCATCTCCTGTTTGGTAAGATTGAATCACATGGATGTACTAGATTTAGATTTTCAAGGTCTCTGGGGACCAAGTTACAGAAAATATCAATGGATCCTATATCGTTTACTAATGGAGGCATCCTGTCACTTTTCACCTTGAGGTCAGTAAATGGTCCCAAACATCTCAAATTCGGATCCACCTCACCAATACTGTATAGCAGCTTCACATCTTCCAAAATGTCCTCCGAAATGCCCAATTCCATACTCTGCTTTTCATCTTCCCTAATAAAATGCTTTTTCCATTTCAACTTGCAGATAAACAGGTTAAGATCTTTCACACCATCAAAACAATTAAAGTCAGACGGTGGTACAAATGTGAGACCTTTGCTCAAAACAGACATCTCCGTACCTGTTAAGTCACGACTTGATAAATTAATTACCTGGGCTGGGCCAGGGGAAGGGGGATGTTTCCTATTTTCTGTTTGTTCCTCAAGAAGTAACTTGTTTGTTCGAAAAAAACGGTTGTTACCTCTACCTTTACCCTTATTTTTTCCTTTCCCTCTAAGGGCCCCACTGCGTCCTTCCAAGTCAGATACGTCATTATCAGTCAATGTACTTTCTGTCTCATTAGGTCTAGTGGGTCTTGAGAAGAAGAAATTATAGGCCTTGTTGTCCCTAAATTCCTAAAGATCCCTCACATAGAATCTATGCTTTTTTTTTCTATAAGGTGGTATTGGAATTTCTCAATAGTATTCTGCAAAACAACCTCTTTGGCTGGAAATTCACTATCTGTTGCAAACTTCTTTGTGATGTCAATCTGCTCTTTAAGAGCTACCTCAAGACCAGCCAGCTTTTTACGTTCATCCAGCAAAAGGGTCATCAGCCTAAGAGAACAATCTGTAACCTTCTTCTCCCATCTAGACACCAACTTTGTACTCCTGTATCTAAAGCTAGGTGTGAGTGAGATCTGCAAGTATTTAGGTACAATCTTATCTTTCAAGTACACCTCCAGTGATTGGACCTCTCCCCAAGAGGTGGTCCGTTCCTTATATACTTTAGTCAGGTCACTGAAGGCACTATTCAGAGTAGGAGTATATTTCTTCTGAACAAAGTTTTTTCAGAAAAAAACTCTTTTGCCTCGGAAAACCAACTGTTCGTGTCAATACCTGAGGCTAAGAAACCTGCCATATCAAATTAAAGTAATAAATAAGCCACTGGTACAGTACCACAATTCAGATGTAGGTCAGAAAAAAGCAGGATGGGTCCAAAAATAAAACTTAACTTTTAATAAATATTCCTTAAAAGGAAGAAAGGGATCCTCACTTCAATAATAATAATAATAATAATAATAATAATAATAATAATAAATCTTTATTTCTATAGCGCCAACATATTCCACAGCACTTTACAATTCAAGAGGTTCATATACAAACAAATAACAGTTATAGAAAATACAATAATTGTAGTATAGAAAAAAGACAACCCTGCTCATGAGAGCTTACATCTACAATGGGATGAGGGGGGGGACAAGGTACAAGTGCTTATTTAAAGTGACAGTCCAGCCATTTCAAGGAAATGGGGGATAGATAATGGCTGCCTGGACCAGTTGGCCAGAACCTTGAGATGCATTTGTGTGCCATGGAATAAAAGTTATCCATAAAAGTGCCACATACCACAAATCCCCTGTAGCATGTCTCAGGGGCTCAATTGGCCAGTAAACCAGGACTCATAAAGGATAACAAAATAGGTATAATTGTACCGCCCCCATGCCAGCAGCCATGCTGCTCGAAACTGGATCTGCGGTATGGCTCGAGGGACTCTACCGGACCCGGGGGTCACGCGGACACTTCGAATAAAAAGAGGGACGTATTTTTACGGGGGTTGTTAAAAAACTGTCTGTGATGACACCCACGGTGTGTGGTGAGATGTAGCACCACCACTGTTGTTGTGGGGGCTCTCAGGGGCGATGGGCTGGCAGCTGGATGTTAACCCCTCCGTGGGCAGGGATGGATGCCCCGGGGCCCAGTGACTCTGTGCAGGGGATGATAACGGCACGGGCTGGCGCACCCGGTCAGGCCGGGAAAGTTACTCACTGTTGAATCAATCACACAAGTCTTTTGGTAAACCAAGGTGATGGTGGCCGGCTGCCGCAGACGGGTGTATCTGATTTCACGCCCACGCTGATGGTCACTGCCCCTTTCATCTGCACTTTGTGTTTTCTGATGTAGACTTCCCGGTGTGTAACACAGGAGTCCACTCCCAGTCCTCTGGTTGGGAGCCGTGCCCGTCAGACACTTACCCATGGGATCTACCGGGCCCTGGCGGATGCCCTATCCCTCTCGGTGGGTGGTTGTCTACTTTTCAGGACTTAGGTTGGGACAGGACCTGGAATCCTGCCCTCAATCGGTTAATTAGCTAGGCCGTCAGTGCTGGTCCTGGCTTCAGGGTCCGAGTACCCGCTTGTGTGCACGGTTTCCGGGTCGGTTCTCCGGTGTCGGAACCAACAAGCTACAACCCTGCCCTGGTACACCTCGGATCTGCTTAGCCGTATTCCCGTCTCCTGCTGGCGGTGACCACCATCTGCCACCTAGCCAATGTGTCAGGGCTCCGACCCTGACACCTGACAGCTTCTCCTCCTCACTCCTCTCAACCTGAACCTCACAACTCATCTATTCATCTGCTGTTTTTTCCCGCCCCGGGCTCTCCAGACCCCTAGGTGGGCGTTTCCTTTCCGCCTGGTCCCGCCTACTGGTGTGTCTGTCCTTCCCTGAGGGGGTGACTAGGGTTTCAGGTCGGCTGCTTTAACCCTGTGTGGGAGCAGTGTTGTGCGGGGGCCTAACCTGTGTGACTACCTGGTTTTGCCAGGGTGTCACATTCCCCCTTGGTTTAATACAGACCGTCCGCGGGCTGTCCAACCAACAACTTTTATTTTTAACCGGAACTGTGGAAAAGGAAAAAACAGGGTACAATTATAATAACATATTTACAATTTCTTCCCTTACGGGAGGCACAGATCTTAAACGTTGCACATTTAAACATAACGGGATGGACCGGACCACCTCCTTGCTGCGCCCACCCAAACAAACCTAACCCTGGTGCCACCTCTAAGAACTGGTTGGCACCCCTTTTCCCAAGTCCAGGAACGGGTCTGGGTGACGCCCACACGGGCCGGGTAAAAAGTTCCTTACCCGGCAGTCTATCTCAAGGGCCCCACGTCCAGGGGATCCTTGGCCTGGAGGGTAGTCACCGGTTTTGGTGGTGACTGGGCCTCGGCCAACTCTACTGCAGGCCCTTCCTCCAACCAGCCTCTCCAGAGACTGCTGCGGGGCAAAGAGGGTGGTCAGGGTGTATTTACAACATTAAACACTGCTGGCGGAACAGCCTCCTTCTGCAGCTTTCCCATGGTCCACCGTCGGTCAGCACGAGTCCCCAATGCCAGCTTCACTCAATGGCAGCACTGTCCAAAAGACTCCGTCTTCAGCTGCCAACGGTGTGGGTATGACTGCTCCTCCGGACCTGGCTCCGTCCTCCACCTGGGGCTCCGACCCCCGATGGCCTCTTCACTTTCAACTTGCAGGGGTGAAGACGTTCAACAAGAACGGAGCGCTGCATTATTTAACTTCTTAACTGCCCTGCCACCCCCCACCTGCCGTGCAGATGCCCTCCTCCGGGAACACAAGGACGTTTAACAGGGGTGACGGGTTCTTTAAACAGTTAACTTTTAACTTTAAACTTTAAAACTTCTTGCGGACTTCGGTCTCTTCAAGGCCGGGCACCTCCGGGGCATGCACTAGCAAAGTGCCCGGGCAGCTCGCAGTGCCGGCAGACTGGCACTATCACTCCCCCAACAGCAGACGGAGATTCATCTTCGGAGGTGGCCCCTGTTTCCATTTCGTATACTTCCAAGGCATGGTACGTCCGGGACGATAAAACCATCCGGTATCCGTTCCCACCGTTTCGCGGAATGTACTCAGCGGTCGGGGTGTAACTGCCGGAGCTACTCTCGTCTGTCTCCTCCGGTTCCGATTCTACGGCCCCAGGGCCCTCTGAGCTGGGTGTCGTCCCCGTCGTGGCCGGGCGGATTGCCAGAGCCACAGACCTCACCGTTCCTCCTCCTTTGCTAACCGCTTCGTTCGCGGGCGCCGCCGTTCCATCGGCGGGCGCTGCCCCACCATCATTATTGGGCGCGGACATCTTCCCGCTTCTCTCCCCTGGTTTTTCGAGAGCAGACTCTAGACGTGGCTTGCTAGTTTCGTTTTTGGCCTCAGGGTTTACCTTCCGGCCTTGTTCCCAGGGGGCGGGGCATCAACTTCGCGCCATTTCTCGGGGAAGAAGACGCTGGGTTGTACTTTCTCGCACCTAAAATTGGCGGCTCAAATGGCGATTTTCAAAAACTTTGCAGCGGAGCACCGCTGACTGTCCAAAACAAGTCGCACTTTCACCAAATAAGTGAATGGGTAGGAATCCTGTTCGTGACGCCAGATTTCGAGGTGTGCCACCCCCGTGCCAGCTGCTCGGATCCGGATCTGCGGTATGGCTCGAGGGACTCTACTGGACCCGGGGGTCACGCGGACACTTTGAATAAAAAGGGGGACGTATTTGTACGGGGTTGTTAAAAAACTGTCTGTGACGCCACCCACGGTGTGTGGTGAGATGTAGCACCACCACTGCTGTTGTGGGGGCTCCCAGGGGCGATGGGCTGGCAGCTGGATGTTAACCCCTCCGTGGGCAGGGATGGATGCCCCGGGGCCCAGTGTCTCTGTGCAGGGATGATAACGGCAGGGGCCGACGCACCCGGTCAGCCGGGAAAGTTACTCACTGTTGAATCAATCAAACAAGTCTTTTGATAAACCAAGGTGATGGTGGCCGGCTGCCGCAGATGGGTGTATCTGGTCCCACACCCGGGCTGATGGTCACTGCCCCTTTCCTCTGCACTTCGTGTTTTCTGATGTAGACTTCCCAGTGTGAAACGCAGGAGTCTGCTCCCGGTCCTCTGGTTGGGAGCCGTGCCCTTCATACGCTGACCCGTGGGATCTACTGGGCCCTGGCGGATGCCCTATCCCTCTCGGTGGGTGGTTGTCTACTTTTCGGGACTTAGGTTGGGACAGGACCTGGAATCCTGCCCTCAATTGGTTAATTAGCTAGGGCGTCGGTGCCGGTCCTGGCTTCAGGGTCCGAGTACCCGCTTGTGTGCACGGTTTCCGGGTCAGTTCTCCAGTGTCGGTACTGGCGGGCTACAACCCTGCCCTGGTCCACCTTGGATCTGCTGAGCCGTCTTCCCGTCTCCTGCTGGTGGTGACCACCATCTGCCACCTAGCCAATGTGTCAGGGCTCCGACCCTGACACCTGACAGCTTCTCCTCCTCACTCCTCTCAACTTGAACCTCACAACTCATCTACTTATCTGCTGTTTTTTCCCGCCCCAGGCTCTCCAGACCCTTAGGTGGGCGTTTCCTTTCCGCCTGGTCCCGCCCACTGGTGTGTCTGTCCTTCCCTGAGGGAGTGACTAGGGTTTCAGGTCGGCTGCTTTAACCCTGTGTGGGAGCGGTGTTGTGCGGGGGCCTAACCTGTGTGACTACCTGGTTTTGTCAGGGCGTCACATAATGAACAATGCAGTCTGCATATGACAAGAACACACACCCTAACCTAGACTTGAACTTAGTGTACCACAACAGAAGTTCAATAGTCTCAATAGGAAAATAGCAATATTTTTTTTTTACAAGTTTCTGGGTTTTTTGTACATAAGTACAACTCATCCTGCAAAAAAAACAAGCCCTCATACAACTATGTGGATAGAAATTTAAAAATGTTATAGCTCATGAAAGAAGGGGGTAAAGAAACCTGACATGGAATTTGGCCATATTGGGAAGAGTATAATAGCCAAATACCGTCTGAAATAAATAAACGCCTAAAAAATACCTTTTAATAGTACCGTTTAAAAAGCTCCAAGAGCAACAAACACATAAATTGCACTGCATGTGCCAATGTATGGGAGGGTGCAGTGACTCTAGTTTCCAGAATTCACCATAAAAACAGACACCCACATGAGAGCAATATTAAGGTGTACCACCTTTTCAGAAACAATAATAATTCTGTGTAGAGGAGCACGGTATTACTTTTTTGCCTTCCTTTCCCAAACAGGATAACAATCAGGCAAAAAAAATTTCTCGTTACCAGTATACTTATAACCTCATACAGGGTACATCTCAACATTAATTCTCACTGCACAGTGATGCACCATCCACAATCTAGCTTAGATAAGGCATCATAGCCACCATTAGGGGTGGTAAATAAATAGCTAGAGACAAAAAATGAGAAAAAAGGAACCGTCTCACCAAATTGCTGTTTCTTAGGTATGACGTTCCTGATACATCACTGTCAGTCTGTCAGAAAACTGGCCTTTCATGAATACCGCTTCTCCCAGGTATTCCTACAGGAACCACATAATATGCCTGCTTCTGGTATATACAGGGCTCCACTCTCAACGCGTTTTCCTTGTCATCAGGAGAGCGGCGTGTCTGGACAATAACTGTCCTCACATAGACACATGCTATTAAAAATAAAACGTGTTATCAGTAAACTCCACAATCAACTTAAGCAGCGGTGATACACCCTAATGGCAGTATACTTACTGTGGTCCCGACCTCACACGTGCATCAGACTGCACAGCTGTACCACACTCAGCTGACCTCTTGGGTATTTAATGCCGCCGCCTCGGCGTGTGACGTCACATCCACCCAGCGGACACGTGCCAAACAAAGTAGCACGCCCCCCGATGATGCGTGCACGTCAGCAAGATCCATGGTGGAACGCAGCGTTCTGCGCATGCGCGGAGTCGCAATAGCGTTCTACAATACCGCTTCTTCACAGAAATACCCATCATACCAATGTGGGTGTAGGATGCGGGGGAGACAAAGCCTCCAAAAACCATGTGTCCTGCACATATTGCCATTGTGCAGAGTATACCACACATAGGCAAAGATCCAGATAGAGATATAGCAGTAGAATCATATTAGAGCAAAGGAATTTACAATACTTACGGCAAATCAGTAGTAAGCATATAGAGAGTTCACAATGAAGGAAATTAAGTGAAAAAGAGAATCCACAGACCACTTTTGATTAGGTGTCAGGAATCAAATTCTATCAGGGGTACTAAAAGATCTTTTTGAAGTTTTTACCACAAATGTTATTAGGGAATTGGATATTACGACCCCCAAAAGGTTAAGCGGACAAGGACCAGGTTGAATTAAATGAGACCAGGAGAACACGGAAACTGTAAAAACCACAAGTAGCCCCGGAAACAGGAAACACCATCACCACCCTATCCACTAGTCCTAGTCCTGGAAATTGAAAAAACATCCTACCTATCACGTGGGGGTCGGCATCCTAGAAGGTGGTGAGTGGTGCCCCCACTCGGCCGTCGGATGTCCCTCCTACCTGCTAGACTAGTAACTACACAAAGGGTGCAAAGGAAAGTGTTTAATTTAGACCCCGTGGTTTTACCGTTCCCAACCAAAATATCCACTTGGTCTCCTGTCTCAGTATACTCCTATCCCAGTCCCCCCCCTCACTGGTACTGGTATTACATCAATACCCTGGAAAGAAATGTTGCTGGGGTCCCCGTTGTGTTCATCGTTAATATGTCGTGCCAATGGGGTGTCATTTTTTAGTCTGATATCACGGAGGTGTTCTCCCACTCTTCTCCTAAATTCCCTTTTCGTTTTTCCAACATACTCTTTTTTACAAACACAGGTGGCCTTGTAAATAACTCCTTTTGTTTTACAGTTAATGAAGGTTTTAATCTCATATTGTTTGTCCATCACATTAGAGAAAAAATATCTCCCAGTTTCTATATGACTACAGGCTATGCATCCACCACATCTAAAGCAACCCTTAACCTCACTGGAAAGCCATGTTTTTTTGTTATTGAAGGCTGAAAAATGGCTGTGTACCAGTCTCTCTTTTATAGATCGTGCTTTCTTATAGGTAACCGCAGGATGTTCCGGTAATAGTGGGGCAATATCCTCGTCCATTTTCAAAATGGACCAGTGTCTTTTCAAAATATTGTGTACTTCTTCTGCATCATTTTTATATGTTGTAATAAACCGTATGACCTCCTCTTCTTTATCCCTCTGTGCTGGAGTATTAAGGATTCAAGTCCTGTCTTTAGATTTCACTTCTGCAAAGGCCTGGTTATCACTCTTTCTGGGTACCCTCTATTCATCAGACAATGGTTCAAATCTTCCGATTGTCTCAAGAAGAGGCCTTCCTCTGAACAATTCCTTTTCAACCTCAGGAATTGTCCTTTTGGAATACCTCTCTTGAGATTGGTCGGGTGTCCACTCTCCCATCTTAGTAGGGAGTTTGTAGCGGTGGGTTTTCGGTATGTACTCGTGATAATCTCACCTGCTTCATTTTTTTCAATCAGAACATCCAGAAATGGTAATTTACTCCTGTTTACCTCATGAGTGAATCTGAGACCCAAGGTGTTGGCATTTAGGACTGACACCATCTCAAGGAGTTCAGATACCGATCCTCTCCATAACATGAACACATCGTCAATAAACCGACACCATAGCAGGATTTTTACAGTATCAAAGACTCCTCTCCAAACACCACAGTCTCCTCCCACCAGCCCAGGGTCAAATTAGGATATGATGGGGCACTGGGGCTCCCCATCGCAGTACCCCTGAGCTGGTGGAAGAAGGATCCCCCAAACAAAAATGTGTTGCAATTCAGACCAAAGTCCAAAAGTTCGAGGATAAACCGGTTATGGCTATCACATTGCCTATCTCTTTGTTTAAGAAAGTATTCAATTGCTTTTAATCCCACATCATGTTCAATGGAAGAGTATAAAGACTCAACATCTATGCTCACCAGAAGGGTGTCATTGTCAATGGTCACACCCTCTAGTTTTTTTAACAGATCTGTGGTGTCTCTCAAGTATGAGTCCAACGCCAACACAAAGGGTCTCAAGAGTTTGTCAATATAGAGCCCTGTATTCTGGGTGAGACTACCTATCCCAGATACAATAGGTGTTCCCATCAGAGGTTCAAGCCCTTTATGTACCTTGGGAAGGCAATCAAATGTAGGGACAATCGGAAAAGAGGGGAACAAGAAATCAAATTTCAGTTTTGTCAATCAAATTGATTTCTAAGGCTCTAGATAGAATGTCCTTCAGTCTTGATCGGTATTCTGATGTTGGATTACCTCTCAATTTTTCATAGCCATTTTTATCATTTAAGATTTTATAGCACATTTCTTTATATTGATTAGTGTCCATTAGGACTATGTTTCCCCCTTTATCCGATTGTTTGAACACAATCTCATTGTTCCATTCCGGGTCTAGTAGGCAGTCCATTTCCACTTTAGTCAAATTAAATCTCTTCCTATGTTTAACCTTCAAGGATTCCAGGTCCCTAGTGACTAGGTTACAAAAAATGTCTATAGATATTGTCTCATTAGTATGAAGTGGCATTTCTTGACTTTTTAGTTTTAGATCGGTAAACGGGCCTTTCCCATCATCATTGGGGTTAGGGTCCCCAAGACTGAATAATAGTCTCACGTCGTCCAGCATTTCTACTGGTATTCCCTGTTCCCTACTGACTTTTTTATTCTCCATACAAAAGTATTTTTTCCACCTTAACTTTCTAACAAACAGGTTCAAGTCCTTTATAGCCTCAAAAAGATTGAAATCCGAGGTGGGCACAAATGATAGCCCTTTACTTAGTACTGTCATTTCTGGGGCCGATAGTGTTTTTTTTGGAAAGGTTTATAATCTGGGTAGCTCCGTTTGAGGAATCCCCCCTCCTGGATTCTTTTTGCTCCGTAGGAAGTGGCCTTCCTCTAAAAAATGACCAGGATTGTGGGCACCTCTATTCTAGAACCTCCCTCTCCCTTTATGTTTATTTTTCCGATTCCTTCCAGCTCCTTCTGTATCTGAAAACTCAGTATCCGTTGATGTACCTTCAGTATCACTAGGTTTATTGAACCTGTTTGTTGGAAATATATAAGCTTTATTATCCCAAAAATCTTGTACGTCCCTCACATAGAATTTATGTTTTTTTTCTTTAAGATGGTACTGGTGTTTTTCAATAATATTTTGTAGTGTTATCTCTTTCGCCACAAACTCAGTATCACCAGAAAAATGTTTTGTAATCTCAGTTTGTTCTTTAAGTAGGGAGTTAAGGTTAACCAAATTCTTTTTTTTCTTCCTCTAATAATAAGACCATTAGTTTAAGGGAACATTCTGTTACTTATTTTTGCCAGTTAGAAATCAAATCAGGGTTTTTGTACCTGAAATTTGGGGATAAAGAAATCCTCAAGTTTCTAGGAACAATTTTTTTCTTTTAGATAACACTCCAGGGACTGGATTTCCCACCACGAGGTTATTCTGTTTTTGTAAATTTTAGTAAGCTCTCTAAATGCACCATTAATGGATGGTGTGTATTTCTTTTGCACGAAAACACCCTCAGAGAAAACCTCCTTGGCTTCTGATGCCCATATACGTGTATCGATTCCGGTTGCCAAAAAAACAGCCATATCCCAGTAAATAACAGTAAGAAATAGCCAACTGGATCAGGTATGAGATAAATCGTTTTCGGATCTAAAACTAAAAAGTCAAAAAATGCCACCTCATACTAATGAGACAACATCTATAGACATTTTTTGTAACCTAGTCACTAGGGACCTGGAATCCTTGAAGGTAAAACATAGGAAGAGATTTAATTTGACTAAAGTGGAAATGGACTGCCTACTAGACCTGGAAAGGAACAATGAGATTGTGTTCAAACAATCGGATAAAGGGGGAAACATAGTCCTAATGGACACTAATCAATATAAAGAAATGTGCTATAAAATCTTAAATGATAAAAATGGCTATGAAAAATTGAGAGGTAATCCAACATCAGGATACCGATCAAGACTGAAGGACATTCTATCTAGAGCCTTAGAAATCAATTTGATTGACAAAACTGAATTTGATTTCTTGTTCCCCTCTTTTCCGATTGTCCCTACATTTTATTGCCTTCCCAAGGTACATAAAGGGCTTGAACCTTTGATGGGAAGACCTATTGTATCTAGGATAGATAGTCTCACCCAGAATACAGGGCTCTATATTGATAAACTCTTGAGACCCTTTGTGTTGGCGTTGGACTCATACTTGAGAGACACCACAGATCTGTTAAAAAAAACTAGAGGGTGTGACCATTGACAATGACACCCTTCTGGTGAGCATAGATGTTGAGTCTTTATACTCTTCCATTGAACATGATGTGGGATTAAAAGCAATTGAATACTTTCTTAAAAAAAGAGGTAGGCAATGTGATAGCCATAACTGGTTTATCCTCAAACTTTTGGACTTTGGTCTGAATTGCAACACATTTTTGTTTGGGGGATTCTTCTTCCACCAGCTCAGGGGTATTGCAATTGGGAGCCCCAGTGCCCCATCATATCCTAATTTGTCCCTGGGCTGGTGGGAGGAGACTGTGGTGTTTGGAGAGGAGTCTTTGATTGATACTGAAAAAATCCTGCTATGGTGTCGGTTTATTGACGATGTGTTCATGTTATGGAGAGGATCGGTATCTGAACTCCTTGAGATGGTGTCAGTCCTAAATGCCAACACCTTGGGTCTCAGATTCACTCATGAGGTAAACAGGAGTAAATTACCATTTCTGGATGTTCTGATTGAAAAAAATGAAGCAGGTGAGATTATCACGAGTACATACCGAAAACCCACCGCTACAAACTCTCTACTAAGATGGGAGAGTGGACACCCGACCAATCTCAAGAGAGGTATTCCAAAAGGACAATTCCTGAGGTTGAAAAGTAATTGTTCAGAGGAAGGCCTCTTCTTGAGACAATCGGAAGATTTGAACCATTGTCTGATGAATAGAGGGTACCCAGAAAGAGTGATAAACCAGGCCTTTGCAGAAGTAAAATCTAAAGACAGGACTAGAATCCTTAATACTCCAGCACAAAGGGATAAAGAAGAGGAGGTCATACGGTTTATTACAAAATATAACAATGGTGCAGAAGAAGTACACAATATTTTGAAAAGACACTAGTCCATTTTGAAAATGGACGAGGATATTGCCCCACTATTACCGGAACATCCTGCGGTTACCTATAAGAAAGCACGATCTATAAAAGAGAGACTGGTACACAGCCATTTTTCAGCCTCTAATAACAAAAAAACATGGCTTTCCAGTGAGGTTAAGGGTTGCTTTAGATGTGATGGATGCATAGCCTGTAGTCATATAGAAACTGGGAGATATTTTTTCTCTAATGTGACGGACAAACAATATGAGATTAAAACCTTCATTAACTGTAAAACAAAAGGAGTTATTTACAAGGCCACCTGTGTTTGTAAAAAGGAGTATGTTGGAAAAACGAAAAGGGAATTTAGGAGAAGTGTGGGAGAACACCTCCGTGATATCAGACTAAAAAATGACACCCCATTGGCACGACATATTAACGATGAACACAGCGGGGACCCCAGCAACATTTCTTTCCAGGGTATTGATGTAATACCAGTACCAGTGAGGGGGGGGACTGGGATAGGAGTATACTGAGACAGGAGACCAAGTGGATATTTTGGTTGGGAACGGTAAAACCACGGGGTCTAAATTAAACACTTTCCTTTGCACCCTTTGTGTAGTTACTAGTCTAGCAGGTAGGAGGGACATCCGACGGCCGAGTGGGGGCACCACTCACCGCCTTCTAGGATGCCGACCCCCACGTGATAGGTAGGATGTTTTTTCAATTTCCAGGACTAGGACTAGTGGATAGGGTGGTGATGGTGTTTCCTGTTTTCGGGGCTACTTGTGGTTTTTACAGTTTCTGTGTTCTCCTGGTCTCATTTAATTCAACCTGGTCCTTGTCCGCTTAACCTTTTGGGGGTCGTAAAATCCAATTCCCTAATAACATTTGTGGTAAAAACTTCAAAAATCTCTTTTAGTACCCCTGATAGAATTTGATTCCTGACACCTAATCAAAAGTGGTCTGTGGATTCTCTTTTTCACTTAATTTCCTTCATTGTGAACTCTCTATATGCTTACTACTGATTTGCTGTAACTATTGTAAATTCCTTTGCTCTAATATGATTCTACTGCTATATGTCTATCTGGATCTTTGTCTATGTGTGGTATACACTGCACAATGGCAATATGTGCAGGACAAATGGTTTTTGGAGGCTTTGTTTGTCTCCCCCGCATCCTACACCCAAATTGGTATGATGAGTATTTCTGTGGAAGAAGCGGTATTGTAGAACGCTATTGCGACTCCGCGTATGCGCAGAACGCTGCGTTCCACAATGGATCTTGCTGACGCGCACGCATCATCGGGGGCGTGCTACTTTGTTTGGCACGTGTCCGCTGGGCAGATGTGATGTCACACGCCGAGGCGGCGGCATTAAATACCTAAGAGGTCAGTTGAGTGTGGTACGGCTGTGCAGTCTGATGCACGTGTGAGGTCGGGACCACAGTAAGTATACTGCCATTAGGGTGTATCACCGCTGCTTAAGTTGATTGTGGAGTTTACCGATAACACGTTTTATTTTTAATAGCATGTGTCTATGTGAGGACAGTTATTGTCCAGACATGCCGCTCTCCTGATGACAAGGGAAACGCGTTGAGAGTGGAGCCCTGTATATACCAGAAGCAGGCATATTATGTGGATCCTGTAGGAATACCTGGGAGAAGCGGTATTCATGAAAGGCCAGTTTTCTGACAGACTGACAGTGATGTATGAGGAACGTCATACCTAAGAAACAGCAATTTGGTGAGACGGTTCCTTTTTTCTTATTTTTTGTCTCTAGCTATTTATTTACCACCCCTAATGGTGGCTATGATGCCTTATCTAAGCTAGATTGTGGATGGTGCATCACTGTGCAGTGAGAATTAATGTTGAGATGCACCCTGTATGAGGTTATAAGTATACTGGTAAAGAGAACATTTTTTTGCCTGATTGTTATCCTGTTTGGGAAAGGAAGGCAAAAAAGTAATACCGTGTTCCTTAGAACAGAATTAATATTGTACCTGAAAAGGTGGTACACCTTAATATTGCTCTCTTGTGGGTGTCTGTTTTTATGGTAAGCTCTGGAAACTAGAGTCACTGCACCCTCCCATACATTGGCACATGCAGTGCAATTTATGTGTGTTTGTTGCTCTTGGAGCTTTTTAAACGGTACTATTAAAAGGTATTTTTTAGGCGTTTATTTATTTCAGACGGTATTTGGCTATTATACGATTTATCTCATACCTGATCCAGTTGGCTATTTCTTGCCATATTGGGAAGAGGTTAATTCCAATCCAGAACTGCTACAGAGTAAATGAAGCAAAACATAACATTACAATATACACCACAGAAATGAATAAACAAGTCTTCTAGAGTGAGAATATTCTTTGTATCTGTTTTCCACTCTGGCTTGTACAAAAGGGTCCATCAATGTCTATAGACAGTGAGCTGCAGTGCTGATCACAGAAAGTGTTGGAGTCAGACAACATAGCACAAGTCAGCTAGTCACTGCAATGATAATGTCCTAATGATAAAGCACTCAGTTTAAGTAAACAACAGCACAGGAGCTTAACATGTGACCCAATGAATTCTGTGATATGACCCCTACCTCAAGCTGTCCTCAGAATACATAGCAAACACCTGCTGTCACATGGATGTTTACACACACTTTGCCGATTGTCAGGGTGGCATTGGGCTCTGTTCAGATTGTAGATTCTGACTCTCCACCCAATGGTTTCTCTGGTGTCTAGCATCAACATAAGCATACTCAGACGTCAACATGCTGTGTGCTGATTCATAGGCAGGCTAACAGGAGTTAATCTCTGCTAGTCTGCCTGTTCCTTTAATCACATGTTGTTGGGAGACCTATCACATCTGCTCCCATTCTATTTATGCTGCTGGAATCCTTCTACTAATGCCAGCTATAGTTTATTCTATGTTGCTCTGTGAGATGTTGTGACCCAGACTATCTGATGAAAGTTGTGCTTAAGTTGTGCCTATTGCTTGGAGCAGTTGTGGAGTTTACTCCTGTTGTTTTGTACTTCCTTCCTGCTCTTGTTTTCCCTCCTGAACCTCTTATTGTCTTTTTCTTTGTGAGTGCGTGCTATGTGACAGAGTTTTGGTTTTCCCTTGCCTGTCTTTAGGCTGCTTTCACACTACGTTTTTTTAACATCCGTCATGAACGTTTTTTTAACGCAAAAACGGATCCAGTGCAAATGCATTTTCATTTCAATGCATTTTCAATGGACTCGCGTCAACATGCATTCACCTGCGTTTGCGTGCGTTATAGTAAGGATCCAGCGACTTGCAGTTTTTTAACTTTTTTCAAAAACGCTACTTGTAGCGTTTTTGAGCTGCGTCTAAATACTTCAAATTGCTGGATCCTGACTAAACAGCATGCAAACGCATGTGAACGCTGGCATGCTGATAGACAGGATCCTGCTTGCTCTACTGAGCATGCACAGAAACCAGCCTCGTGTGATCAGTCCCTCTCTCCACCTCCCTCCCTCCCCCTCTCTCCCTCTCTCTCTACCTCCCTCACTCCCCCTCCCTCTCTCTCCACCTCCCCCGCCTGAGAGCGGAGAACGCTCGTAACCAAGGTAAACATCGGGTAACCGCGCTCTTAGTTACCCGAGGTTTATCTTGGTTACGTGTGCAGGGAGCAGCAGCCCTGCTCCCAGCAGCTGGAGACGCTCGTAACCAATGTAAATATCGGGTAACCGTGGTCTTAGTTACCCAATGTTTATCTTGGTTACGTGTGCAGGGAGCAGGCAGCTGGCTCCTAGCAGCTGCAGACGCTCGTAACCAATGTAAATATCGGGTATCCAAGCAAGTTACCCAATGTTTACCTTGGTTACAAGCCTCCACAGCTGTTAGATGTCGGCTCCCAGTCTTTCACGTTCAGTTCCCCTCACTCCCGATCACATGACTCTAATGCCCGCCCATAAACTTAAAGTGACAGGATCCTGCAAAATATCACATGCGTTTGCATGCGTTTTTTGCTGTAAAAGCAGGATCCGCTTTTGCAGCAAAAAAAGTTCATGACGCATGTTAAAAAAACGTAGTGTGAAAGCAGCCTTATCTGTGGTTTTCAACTCACTCCTGTCCATTCCCTCCCTGTTAGGAGGAGGAGTAAGAATCAGATCAGGACTGGTCAGGAGCAGAACCTGGAAGGAGACTCAGGCCTTTACCCGATGAGGAGTATCCCTGAGGTTAGGGATAGCATAGATCCCCCTACCTTGAGGGTCAGTTAAGTCCTGGTTTCCCGCTACCACAGTCATTGTGACACCTGCTGACAGTATCCCTTTAAAAAGAAAAAAAAAATATCTATGAGTACACAGTATGCCACGGTATACACAGGTCGCACACTACTTGACCTGACTAGTTATAATTCCTAATAACAATAGACTATCAATCTTACGCAGGGATCACACAAGCGTATGTTATTTTATGAGACAGAATAGGCCTGATTATGCTAATGACATTCTGATCAGTCAAATCGAGCCAAGAGTCAGTTTACTGTGATTCGATTCTATAACATGGGAGAATCGAATCACAGGTTAAAAGAAGACATAACTTAATTTTTCCATCATCTCCATTGTCTGTGTTGTCGTAAATCAGACTGCCCTCGGATAATATCTAAGTGCAGTCCAATGTTTTACACGTACCCATAGACATGCATGGGTGCACACCACCCGATATCACAGCATACTGTAATTTTTTTTCTCATGCAGGATCAGCATGACAAAAATTATGCTGATTGGCACTGCCCCTAAAATAACATTGAACCATGAGCTATCCGATAAAACATCGGACAGCCCTCGTCTGTGTTACACATTCTTGTAAGCAAGCCCTTAGGATTACTTCCAGCAGATATACCTACTGTACACAGTACAGACCAAAGGTTTGGACACACCTTCTCATCAAGAGAATGCCAGGAGTGTGCAAAGCAGTAATCAAAGCAAAAGGTGGCTACTTTGAAGAACCTAGAATATAAGACATTGTGAGGTATCAACCAGCTGTATTACAAAAGGCCGGTATGTTATGCAGAAGCGTGGGTGCGCTGCAATGTGAAGCTGGCTGGGACCTGTGGTTCCACAGGATTGCATTACATGCAGAGCCATGGAAGGCTGTGTGATGCTGATTACACACTCCTTACCACCTGTGGGTGTGGCTCTAGGGGTTAAAGCAATCCTGTCTATGAACCTGGGTAAAGTGTGTCTGGGGCAGTCTAGAGAGAGACTGGCTCTAGATGTCCAGTGTGTGGACTGGAAACAAGTGAGAGCAGAGCCAGGAGCTTTGGGTGTATCAGCCTGTGTGGAGGCTGAACACAAGGCTCTGATATTGAGTCTGAGGTGAGTGCAGCCAGGCCAGGGCTGTAGGGCCGAATCTCTCCAGGAGGAGAGACAGACAGGGGTCTGCAGAGGGCCCTGGGTGCTGGAAGGAACCTTGGCTAGAGTTGTACGCTGGCAGGAGCCAGAGAGTGGGGAAGTTGCTAAACTTCCATTATGGACTTATTGTTTATGTTTGAGGGCAGTTTATGCAGAGTGTTTTTAAATAAACTGCCGGAATTTCTATGAGAGACTGTGTACGTGTGTTGCTGAAGCTACCTCACACTGCTGCAAGCGAGTGGAACCCCCACGTTGCAGGGCGCAACGCTACATATGGTGGAGACTGCGGGCAGCAATCCAGGCAGCACGTCTAGCAACTGCAGAGGTGTTGTTCCTGTGGATCAGTCGGGTCCAAGACGTTTTTTTTTCTCTGCTGTCTACATACTGCAAGGAAGTGTTGTCTGTGGATCGGCGGGTCCACGAAAACAATTTTCGAAGCGGTTTGCAGTGGATCGGCGGGTCCACGAAAGTTGACGGCGCACTCGAGCGGCTTGCGGTGGATCGGCGGGTCCACGAAGGTCCGTGGGAGCTGAGTGACCATGACTGGAGCAGCTTGTGTGGATGAGATACTGTCAAAGTACCTGGTGCGGGTCGGTGAGCAGCGACTGCAGGAGACTGGCCGCCAGGAGGTAGAGCAGAATGGGCTGCAGCGGCGACAGGAGTCGCTGGCAGAGTGTCTGGACTTGGTGGCGCTGGACAAGTGGGTACAGTCCCTTGTGGGGCCAGTGCACACACAGGGTGCCCAGAAGGATACCTGGGGCACAGAGGTACTGTGTGGTTTGGGACATGCGTTTTCCATGGAAAGGCTATGGAATGTACCCTCTGGGGACTGGGTTGCCCAAAAGGGGGTGGAATCCCATGAAGGGGTGGTTGCCCAAAAGTGGGTGGAGCATCCCATAGATGAGGGCGCAATGGCGCAGATGGACAGTAGTCAAGCACAAAGGTGTTCACGCTGCAAGTGTCCTGTCTGCAGTATAGACCACCCATCTGACGAGAAGCCACGTCTGTGTACTGTGGAAGTGGATGGGGAATCTGTAACTGGACTTGTAGACTCAAGGAGTTTGGTGACCCTGGTGAGGGCCACATCTGATGTCTACCTGATTCCTGGAAAGAAGTTCCACGCCAACTGCATTCACAATAATGATAAAGAATACCCAATGTCCAGTGTGGTCATTAAGACAGAAACGGACCTTGGTTCTCATGATGTTGGTGTAGTTTCAGATTTACAGCACCCAATTATTATAGGTTGGGACTCTAAATTATTTGTGCACTTGTGGAAGCAGGGGGATATATACGGTTGCTTGTGTAAGAGCCAGAACAGCCCAATGGAAACCCCACCACATTGTGAGGTGAAAAGGGGTCCTTGTTGTGCAGTATTGTGTGGTAAGGAGGAGATAGCACCTCCTAAAATTGACTGTCCTAAGTTAGGGGTGACCAAAGAAAATGATGGACGGACCCAACTTAGTGACATAAGGACTAAGGGAATAACCGATAGTGTGACCGTTAAAAACGGGGTAGCTCCAGAAAGGGAGGCAGATATCTGGTTAAGTGGGGACATGATAGTCCAGGATACCAGGGGGAGTGATGATGACTCCAGTAAAGACACTGACTCTAGAAAGGTGACAAACGAGTACAGTGTGGTACAGATGGGCGAGAAGGGCAAAACTTCCTCCCGACGCCGAAGACGTAATAAGCGCCGGGAGGGGGCACAGTGTAGGCCGTCTGAGGGTGCAGAGAAAGTGACATGCCTGGTTAATGAAGACATGGTGCTAGTAACACCTGCTACAGTGGAGTCAGACAGTGATATCCTACAAAAGACAGAGGAATCAGAGATTGAAGTGACACATTGTGACGACAGAAATCAACGGGCTGCAAATGCAGAGAAGGAGCCAACCAAGGACGTAATGGTGGTGGTCCCTATGATTTCCAAGTGTGAAGCTGATAGTCTGTCAGGCGAGAGTGGTATAGGAAATGGAAGCCTAGAGAGTGTGGGGGAAGGAATAATCCCCAACAGTCATGGTGAGCAGACTGGTGAACTACCAAGTGCTGGGGTGGATGACAGCGAATTTAGCCCCAAATCTCTAAAAGGAACAGAGTGCCATGTTGAAGGGTGTGACACCCAGGCTGAGGGTGACACTGCAGAGACCCCAGAGGAAGTTGAAGATAATGCAGTGAAGACCCAAGAAACAGCTGGCGCTGAAGTGAAGAGAGCCTCTGAGGAGGTGAAGTCTAGACCAGAGGTCTCATCCAGGACTGGGAACCTGCCTGACCTGCTTGGTAAAACCATGATGGAGGATATAGAGAAGGTCGTGGGTAAGAAGAGTAAGAAACCCAAATTTTCTGAAGCTGAGGTGGAAGAAGCCTCAGAAATAGGGTGTCGTAGACCAGAGAGGTCCGCAAGTGAAGACTCATTCAAGAGGATGAGCAAAGACCATCTGCAACAAGAGATACTTCTTAGGCAGGCTACTGAGAGTCGACTAAGGGAGCTGGAGAAAGAAGTGGCTGAGCTCCGAAGTCGCTTGGCAGAGTACCAGTCCAAGTCCCAGGGAGCCTTGGAGCAGATGGAGCAGCGAGTGTCAATCCTGACCAAACTTGTTGAAGCAGGGGAGGCCCAAAGAGAGCTGACTCTGGAAGCTAAACTTGACAAGCATGTGGCAGGGATGAATGAGACTTCTGTAGTCAAGTGCATGGTGGATATACCTGAGGACTTAAGAGAAGCATGTGCCACCCGGTGCATGCATGATGAATTTAAGAGAGCTGTGGAAGCGTGTGAGGTCTACTGTACCCCAGGGGCTGAACAGTTAATGATATTGTCTACCAGTGAAATTACTGGGCAGCGGGTGGCTATTCTAAAGGACATGCACTTCAGCTGTGTTCGTAAGAAGTGGCAGGTCCAACTGCAAAAGGAAGAAGCCACTAGACAGCTAGAGTATAAAAGGAAAGCGCAGAGTCTGGCGGAAGATATCGTCCAAGTACCCCGGGCTCTGGTGGGGAGAGTCATTGGAAAAACCGGACGAGTCATGCAAAACATGGTGAATAAGTCGGGATTGGTGAGATTAAGAATCCCTGCTGCTAATGAGAGCAAGATACCCAGGGAAGCTGGTATGGTTCCGTTCGTCTGTGTCGGGACTGAAGAGAGTCTTGGAACCATTCGAAGCCTTATTGAATATCGGGTACACCATGTACGTGACATGGAGCGGTTGTGGCAAGACAACCTGAAAAATAAGGAGCAGCTTCGCCAACTGTGTGGGGGACAGCAGCTGTCTTCCACCCGTTGTTCAGTGGAAAGAAGTGGAAGATGGCGTGTCGGTCCAGTAGTTCAGACGCGCGATAAAAGGAATCGCCGACAGAGAGGTAACCTACAATGTACTGTAGATAGTGGCCGCTATGAGCTTAGAGTTCCCGACAGTAGCCTTGGGGGTACAAGAGAAAGCCTAGGTTCGGACAAGACTGTAGGTTTGACTGGGGACGTGTCTCTCTACTGCGGTGACCCTGGGAGGGGGTCAAGGAGAGAACGGTCTGGAAATGGGATGTCCTTTAACCCTAGGTTGACAAGACAGAGTTTGGTGACAGTGTCGGGCGATGTCTCAGGGACTACTGCTCTTGGACGGCCCTCTCGACTGGTGGGGCATGGCAGCAGGGATGCCCTGTCTCGCGGCCCCAGGTCATTGGCAAGTGTTCTCCCCTACGGGTTTGAACAGAGCGGGAGGGTATGTGAGGTATCAACCGGCTGTATAAACTGCCGGAATTTCTATGAGAGACTGTGTACGTGTGTTGCTGAAGCTACCTCACACCGCTGCAAGCGAGTGGAACCCCCACGTTGCAGGGCGCAACGCTACAACATATTTTCAGTTGTTTCACACTTTAAGTATTTCACTCCACATGTGTTATTTCACAGTTTTTATGCCTTCAATGTGAATCTACAATTTTCAGAGTCATGAAAATAAAGAAAACTCTTTGAATGAGAAGGTGTGTCCAAACCTTTGGTCTGTACTGTATATTATAAGGCACACATCTCCTTCAGCTAGTAATATCAATAGCAAGTTCAGTATATTCAGTCTTCATCTAATAAGGCATCTTTGGGATGTGGTGGATTGGGAAATTTACCCATAAATGTGATCATCTGACCAGTATCCTTACCAACACCCTCTTGAAATCATGGTATAAAGATTAAAGTATACATAATCCTGTAAGGGAGCGGGTTCATGTGGATTCAAAGATGGTTTAACATCCTTCTCAGTAAATGAATCACAGTTATGATTTTCGGAGCAAGGCAATAGTTCCTAAACTGATTTTGATACAATTAATAACAACGAATGAAATCTACAATGTATTTCTAATAAAGAAAATAATATAGTTAAAAAAATGAACTTTTCTTGCTTTTCTAGTGAAATCACTTTTTGTAATGGTGAGCACAGAAGGTGTAGGTATACTAAATTCAGCTGCTACTGGAACATGTCAAAACTTTTCCTATTTTCATGACAAGAATGACCCTCTGGCTAAGCATTTATTTAGATTTTTTTAATAGAAAGCTACAGTATTCATCATTATGTCTTAGGGGACAGCTAGTTCTGCTTGAAGGCAGACGCCAAAAATGCACTATTCTGCAAAAAATTAGGACGCTGTCTCTAGGCAAAGCAGGAGTGTCATGTGACAAGTGAAACATATAAAAACTAGGTACATTTCAGCTCATAGTTTCCACTGAAATATTCTTGAAGAAGGTTTTAAATCTGGGTTAATTCATCCTTTGGTGCCATCATGTCAATCTCAGGTTCTTGGGCAGCTTCCTCATCCCAGAGGTCGAGCTATTCTCTTAGCCATGGGGCTTCTTCTGGTGGTTTCTCCCGTGCAAGTGCAGGAGGAATTGGTTTGGGCAGTGGGGGTCTAAGCCTTGGAGCCGGAGGAGCAAGCTTTGGAGGTGGATTAGGAGGTGGCCTTGCCTTGGGTGGTGGTGGAGGACTTGGAGGTGCAGTTGGACTGGGAGGAGGTTTAGGAGGAGGTTTTGGAGCAGGCTTAGGAGGAGGTTTTGGAGCAGGTTTAGGAGGAGGTTATGGAGGAGGATTAGGAGGAGGTTTGGGAGGCAGCGCAGCATTCAGTTTGGGACGCTCATTGACTTCTGGTGGCCTGAGCTCAACTCTGAATGTAGGGGGGCCCCGTGTTGTACCCCAGCTACTTTCTAGGGCCACAGAAAAGCAGACATTAGCAGGATTAAATGAACGTTTTTATGCTTATGTGGAGAAGGTTAAGCAGCTACAATTTGAAAATCAGACCTTACAGACCCAGCTGAACTTATTAACAGGAGGCACAGCAACCTCTGCCCCAGATTCCTCTTCCCCAGTAAATTACGAGCTCCAACTTACCGATCTTAGACACACAGTTGAAACTCTAACTCTGGAAAATGTCAGACATGAAATTGAACTTGACAATGTCAGAGGTGCTGCAGAAGAACTCAAAACCAAGTAAGTAGGAAAGTCATTCCTTATTAATGAATCCAAGCTTGTGAACTCATATAGATTCATTGATTTTATTTTAGTGTCTATCTTGAATTGTGAAAGTTAAAGAAAGTAAGGAAAAAATCGTTTACTTGTCCATCGATGTGTAATTCTTTATTCTCATGATTGCATTTCATTCATACAATTTGTCACAACAATTGCTGTAAAATTCCTTCATTCACTATAATGATACATGTGGTAGCAACAGTAAATTCCTGGAAAATGGAAGAAACTTGATAGTGTAAGACATTGTGTAGCAAGTCACTGTTATGATAGGCTCAGTGTTTGGTAATACAGGTTATTGAAGTGCGGTTTTCAAGGTTTACATTCTTTGTTTTAGATACGAATTAGAATTGGGAGTGAAATATCAGCTGGAAACCGACATTGCAGCAATGAAACGGGTAATCTTACTTTGTGAATCCTCCTATGTGATAATGAGAATATAAATACTGTTTTGATGGCCAGTTTTAGTGAAGTTACATGTGCATAAGTAGATCATATTTATGCTTGATCAGGCTAATTTTTTTTGAGCAATATACTATTAATACCATTGATTTTTGCAAAAAATGTGCATGCAAATGCAACTATAAAGGCGCATGACTACTAATACTCACTCCTCCACCTCTAAAGTAACTGAGACATACTGTTTTAAAAGATTCTATCAGTTTCTAGGGTTTTTATATTATTAGTAGCAAATGAAGCCCCACATGTGATCAATTCATTTACTACAAGGTTATAAAATAGTTAAAAAATGACAATGAGAAGCTTGATTAACATAAAATAAATACATAAATAAAATGACATTTGCACTTTCTGGAGGGAGGACTAATCTTCCCACCCATGACTTTGAGACAAACCACAGAGCCATCTGTGTATCCATGCCTGCCTGTTCGTTAGCACCGTGTGATTCTGCATTTTAGGCTGCTTTCACACTTACGTTGTTTTACATCTGTCACCTTGAGGAATTACGGTATCCTGCAAAATATTTTGCAGGAATCCGTTTTTTTCCCCATAGACTTCTATTAGTGACAGATTGTAACTTATGGCCTTGCGTTGCATCTGCCGCTTGACGGATCAGTCATTTACTGACTGACCGTCAGGCGGGAGCAATGCTGAATGTAACGTTTTTTGTGTGTGGTGGATTGTTTTTTTTTTACTGTGAGCATGCGCACAGTAAAAAACCATGATCTACTGTAAATTCACTTCCAGCAGCCGGAACGATCAGCTGATTGGCCGGCGGCCGACTTTTCTAATCGTTGATCTTCACAAAAGGCGGCCGCCCACCAATCATCTGATCGTTCACAAAAGGCGCCTGCCGCGCGATCAGCTGATTATTCACAAAAGCCAGCCGCCGGTAAAACAGTAAAAACCCCCCAAAACAACGGACCATTTTTTTGCAGCATCAGTCACATCAGTTGTGCCACTATCTGCAATGCATCCGTTGCATCAGTCACGCAACTGATTGTGACGGATGCAAAACAACGCAAGTGTGAAAGCAGCCGTATCTGCAGTTGGTGGTAAAGGTAGAATGGAGCCTGACCAGTCTTTCCTCTAACATTACAGAAGTTGTCTTGGATGAGGCTATGTTCACATGTATAGTCATTATCCATAGAATGGATCCAGCAGCAATCCATTGACAAACTTGTTGTGCAGACAAAATTTTTTGTCCAGCTAAAAAAAAAAATGATTTCAACTGGATCCATTTTTTTAACATTTAAGTCTATGGGAAATGGATCTTTTAAAACCTTCATGAACTTCCTATTTGCGCTTTTTCCTCCCCTTCTTCCAAGAGCCATACCTATTTTGTTTTTCCAAACACATAGCCATATGAGGGCTTGTTTTGTGGGATAAAGTTTACTTTTGAACGACATCATTCATTAAATCATGTGATGCAGTGGAAAGCAGGAACAATATTCCAAGTGCGTTAATATTGCAAAAAAAAATGCCATGCCACAATTGCTTATTTTTTTTATTTACTTTGTTCACTGACCGCTCTGTACAGCAGAAATCACAATCTCCTATGAATGCCGGTTCGCAGCTGGCGTTCCAGTAGGATCGTAATGAAAGACACAAGGGCCTTTAGCCGACCCCCAGCTGTCATGACAAACCATAGGAAACCCGTGATCACGTCACGGGCCTACCGATGGGTGTGGAGAATGACACATCCCCCCCAAGTCGGTGCATATTAAATCCCGCTGTGAGAGATTGGCAGAGATTTTAACAGATTAACAGCCGTGCCCTGATCCACCCAAAGCTGTAAGAAGCACATGATGCCTGATTAAATCAACCGTCATGTGTGGGGAAAGATATGGTCTCTGTGTGCAAGCCCACTTCAAAGGCAGGGACACGACCTTTGATGTACCAGTACTGATTTAATTTCACTTGAAAAGGATCCTTTTTTTTTCTTACTGGATCAGTTTAAAATGGAATAAAATAGATGGCTAATTATAGGATCCGTTTTCCATAGATGTCAATGTTAAAAAAACGGATCCAATTGAAATCAGTTTTTTAGCAGGACGAAAAGGTTGCGGATTGCTGTTGGATTCCTTCAGATGGACGATTACTGGACATGTGAACTTAGCCTACCATGTCAACATGGCATGTGTTTTATCATTAAAGGGGTATATTTTTTATTGTCTAGTTCGATATTATATTGAGAAACAATTTTTCTCTCAAATACCTTGTGTTGGCAATAGTGCCTGTGAGAGGCGCTATTGCAGACTGCTGTTCCCCGTCCAGTGACGTCACCGTCAAATGCTGCACACGTCACATCCGTGCAGCCGGCCGGCTACATTCTTCCAGACTCTGAGCTGTGAGCGGTGTTTCACTGCTGTCACAGCCTATCTGCTCCCCCCTCCCTAACAGCACAGCGCGTCTCCTGCTCCCCCTCCCTCCTCGCAGAACGCTGCAAGCAAGAGATGCGCTGTGCTAGGGGGGAGGAGGAGCAGGGAGCAGATGGGCTCAGAATACAGCCGGCTGCACGGATGTGACATGTGCAGCACTTGACGGGAACGTCACTGGACGGGGGAACACCGGTCTGCAATAGCGTCTCTCCAGGCACTATTGCCAACACAAGGTATTTGAGAGAAACATTGTTTCTCAATATAATATCGATCTAGATAATAAAAAATATGGGTGAACCACCCCTTTAAAGAGGATCTCTCACTATTTCAAAAAATGGCCAGTTTTTGCTCTAATTTTTTGCCTACTGCTCTCATAGGTAAACTTTTTTAAAATCCACCACATAGTTTCAGATGTATGGGACTTTTTATCCTGTGCAAATTTGTGTGCTCTTTACCAAAGACTAGAGTTGAGCGCTGTTCGAGGTTCGAGGTTCTCCAGTTCGCGGTTCGAGTGATTTTGGGGGCTGTTCTAGATCGAACTAGAACTCGAGCTTTTTGCTAAAGCTCGATAGTTCTAGATACGTTCGAGAACGGTTCTAGCAGCAAAAAGCAGGGCTTTTTACAGCTACAGTGTGCAGGAGCCATTGCTGGCAGCCTGCCAGAAGCTGGTAACCAAGATAAACATCGGGTATCCAAGCAAAGCGCTTTGGTTAGTAACCCGATGTTTATCCTAGTTACGTGCAGGAAGCCCACACTTCCCCGCTCAGCTCACTCCGCCCCCTCCTGCACGCGGCATGTACACACACACACACACACACTCACACTCACCTGTCCCCAGCCAAGCAGTCCACGACACTGACGTCCTCAGCGCCACCCACTTCGCACTCCGCCGCCAGCACACATGGCTCCGCCCACCTGCACTCTGCACACATGGTCCCGCTCGGCTTACCTGCGGTGATGAAGAGTCAACCTCAGCGCTGTCACTGTCCTCCATGGCCGCCACTTGTCACATCACCTTCTCTCGCTTCCGACCCGAGACTGACTAGCGGTGACGTCACGGGCCGCTCAAGATACTTGGCTGTGAAGGCGGCGGTCATTGAACTCAGTAACAGGTGCTGTTAGCAGTGCAGGAGATCAGCGCAGGTAATGTACCTCGCTGACAGCAGCACTTGTCATCCCCTGCAGTGACCTGGGCTGACCCATTGATGTTAGCTCAGGTCACTTCACTGCTCTCCCAGCCAATGGGGAACATCCTGCTATTCATTGACTGGGACAGTGTGGATCGTCATGGCAACCCCTTGGATTACACCAGACCTGGATTTGTTTTTCTTTCTAATAAATTGGTTAAAGAGGGAATGTATTGGGGAGTGTTTTTTCAAATACAAATGTGTTTGTCTATTTTTTTTATTACTGACTGGGTTGGTGATGTCGGGTATCTGATAGACGCCTGACCTCACCAACCCCAGGGCTTGATGCCAGGTGACATTACACATCTGGTATTAACCCCATATATTACCCCGTTTGCCACTGCACCAGGGCGCGGGATGAGCTGGGGCGAAGCACCAGGATTGGCACATCTAATAAATGCGCCACTTCTGGGGCGGCTGCGGCCTGCTATTTTTAGGCTGTGGAGAGTCCAATAACCATGGACCTCCCTAGTCTGAGAATATCAGACCCCAGCTGTCTGCTTTACCTTGGCTTGTGATCCAATTAATTATTTATTTAATTTAAAATAACAGCGTGGGGTGCCCTCAGTTTTGGATTACCAGCCAAGATGAGGTTACCAGCTGTGGTCTGCAGGCTGCAGGCGTCTGCTTTACCCTAGCTGGCTACAAAAATAGGGGGAACCCTACGTCATTTTTTTTTTCATTTTTTTGGCTAAATAGAAAGCTAAGCACCCCTTAGTGCCACATGAAAGGCACCAAAGGGTGCAAAATTACAAAATGCAGGAGAGTGGGACATTATGTGTCTTTCTGCCATTATAATGACAGAAAAGACTGATATGAAGTGCACAAGCACAAGAAAATCACCAGAGCGCTCTACGCTGTGAAAAGCAGTAGAAAATGGCACTGGAGTGAACATGTGACCGCCTCATGTAGGATGAAGCTATGGATCCTGGGTAAATGTATGCATTTACCCTCCTTCAGTTTTTTTGCAGTACACAAAAAAAACGGAAGGCACACGGATGACAAACAGATGAAATACGGACCGTCTACGGAACGGAAACGGATGCCACACGGATGCACCCGTGAAAAAAAAACGGACTGTTTTTGCAGACCGCAAAAATGGATCGGTCGTGTTAATGTAGCCTTAACAGAAATAAGTGAATAACGCCCCCCAGCGTCAGAAAAACTCCGGGGTTTCAGGGCTAGCTGAGACCCTGGAGATCATGATTCAGGACGGTTTTTCCGGTCCCCGCTCACGTGATCACAGGTATACACCGTACACCGACGATCACGTTACAGTAAATGACAGCGCCGGTAAAAAATTATTTATCTCCCATCTGGCATGAACAAACATGATAAATCTCCTCCCCGGTCGCCTCCGGTCCCCCGGTGTCACCAAAGTGCCCCCCCTGATGCCCTCCCAGAAATCCAAGATGGCCGCACGCACAGAAGCGCACCGGCCGCATTCACCCTACTCCTCTGATTTCTGTCGCATGTGCCATTACACATGCAACAGAAAACTCCTCCCCAGGCCCTGCCTGGTCACCCCCTATAACCCCACCGGTGTTCCCCGGTGTCCCACGGTACCTGTGCAGCGTTGATCCCCCCACGGCCCTCTCCTTCACAATAGACGCTGCCGCATGCACAGAGCGGCTGTCAGCTCAGCTTCCTGTGTTCAGACACAGTGAGTGGTGGTTATGCATCTGTAAGCTAAATGGGCGGCACGGTGGCTCAGTGGTTAGCACTGCAGTCTTGCAGTGCTGAGGTCCTGAGTTCAATTCTCACCAAGGACACCATCTGCAAGGAGTTTGTATGTTCTCCCCGTGTTTGCGTGGGTTTCCTCCGGGTACTCCGGTTTCCTCCCACACTCCAAAGACATACAGCGCTATGGAATTAATAACGCTATATAAATGAATAAATTATTATTATTACTGCAATGCCCTGCTCATGAGGTAAGGAACATAATTGATCAGGAGAGCTATATACTACATTTCCAAATGGAGGGATTTGCTTTTATAGTTTCCCTGCTGAATGACTACCAAACATGAGAGTCCGTTATACGCCACAAGAAAACACATCTAAATAGCGAGCTCTGTTGTTAAGTATTCATTCTGTTGTTAAGTATTCATTCAGCTGGATAACTGGACTTAAATGGGTATTCCATCTCCAAGATCCTATCCCCAATATATAGTAGGTGGAATAGCAATAATATCAGCAAATACCAATATTTGGAAATGTAGAATAGTTCTCCTGATTAGGCATGCCCTTACCTCATGAGCAGGGCATTTCAGCTTTGGTAGCAACCATTACGACATGGACTCTGCTGATGTGGACCCGGGGAGAGTGAGTGCAGATTCATTGCATCCACACTCCTCACATGAAGGGTCTGCACTCCTAGAAAATGGGGGATACGTTCCCTGAGTGTCTCCCCCCCATATTCTAGACGGTCCAGAGTCGTCGTGGGACCCCTTTATTTTTTTTCTTACAATAAATTGGTGAAAGAGGAAATGTTTTGGGGACTGTTTTTTCAAATAAATTTCTTTTGTCGATTTTTTTTTTTTTTTTTTTTTTTTTTTTTTTTTTTTTGTTAGTACTGATAGTTTATGATGTTGGGTATCTAATAGACGCCATGACATCACAAACTGCTGGGCTTGATGTCAGGTGACCTTACAGCTAGTATCAACCCAATTTATTACTCCTTTTGCCACTGCACCAGGGCACGGGATGAGCTGGGGTGAAGCGCCAGGATTGGCGCATCTAGTGGATGCGCCATGTCTGGGGTGCCTGCGGCCTGCTATTTTTAGGCTGTGAAGGCCCAATAACTATTGACCTTCCCACCCTGAGAATACCAGACCACAGCTGTCCGCTTTACCTTGGCTGGTGATCCAATTTGGGGGGGACCCTACTTTTTTTGTGTAATTATTAATATTTATAAAATAATTATAAAAAAAGAGCCTGGGGGGACCTCCACATTGGATCCCCAACAACGGTAAAGCTGCCAGCTGTGGTTTTCAGGCTACAGCCGTCTGCTTTACCCTAGCTGGGTATCAAAAATGGGGGGACCCAACGTCATTTTTTTTTTTTAACTATTTTTTAAATAGAAAAAATTAATGGGCTTCCCTGTATTTTGATTGCCAACCAAGGTAACGGCAGGCAGATGGGGTGGCAACCCATAGCTGTCTGCTTTATCTGCGCTGAGAATCAAAAATACCGCGGAGCGCTAAGTCATTTTTTTTAAAGATTTATTTTTACAGCACTGTGATGTCCAGCAATCAAAATACAGGGAAGCCCATTTTGTTTTTAGTTGTTTAAATAAATAATTAAAAAAAATATATATGGGCTCCCGCTGCATTTTTTGTATTACTAGCTAAGGGTAATCCAAGCAGCTACTGGCTGCTAACCCCCACTGCTTGGTGTTACCTTCACTGGCAATGGAAAATCCAGGGGGCAAAAAACTTCTGCATACAGTCCTGGATGGAGTATGCTGAGCCTTGTAGTTCTGCAGCTGCTGTCTATCTGTATGGAGAAGAGCAGACAGCAGCTGCAGAACTACAAGGCTCAGCATACTCCATCCAGGACTGTATGCAGAAGTTTTTTGCCCACCAAAAAAATGACGTGGGCTTCGCCATATTTTTGTATGCTAGCCAGGTACAGCAGGCAGCCACTGGCTGCCTCCAACCCCCAGTTGCCTATTTGTACCCGGCTGGGAACCAAAAATATAGGGAAGCCCGTTTTTTTTAATTATTTCACTTATTTCATGAAATAATTAAAAAACAAATGACGTGGGCTTCGCCCCATTTTTGTGTCCAGCCGGGTACAACTAGGCAGCTGGGGATTGGAATCCGCAGCACAGGTTAGCCCGAGGTTTCTGGGCGCCTCTGCTGCGAATTGCAGTCCGCAGCCGCCCCAGAAAATGGCGCTTTCATAGAAGCGCCATCATCTGGCGCTGTATCCAACTCTTCCAACAGCCCTGAAGCCGGGTGGCTTGTTGGGTAATAATGAGTTAATACTAGCTTTGTTTTACTAGCTAGTATTAAGCCAGAGATTCTTAATGTCAGGCACATTTGACCCGGCCATTAAGAATCTCCAATAAAGGGTTAAAAAAAAGACACCACACAGAGAAAAAAATACTTTAATAGAAATAAATACACAGACACATTAGAGACTCCATCTTTATTACCCCCTGTCAGCCCTTCACGATCCATGGTCTTCTGTCTTTCTCGTTCAACAAATGCAGCTCTGCTCCATCACTGCTGCATGGGGGAAGACGCTGCTTTCCATGCAGCCTTCACTCCGTGAAGGCTGCACGGGAAGCAGTGTGCAGCCTTCACTCCGTGAGTGATCAGTGCTGCTGGCTGTCAGCGGTAACAGCGGTAACGCTGACAGACGCGTTACCATAGCAACGGTGCTCCTGTAGCCGCGGTTAGCGGTGACGTCACCGCTAACTGCGTTGCTATGGCAACGGTGATCTCCGTTAATGACCGGCTGTGTCAGCTGGTCCCTAACGGAATGGGGAGTCGACCGTGTGCTAGAGCATGTCGCCGGTACATGGCGATACACAAATCTTCACCGTGTACTGGAGAGTGCAATGACAGGTCCTACATGACGTGTCATAGTCATGTGACCAGTCTGTAGCCAATGAGATAATAGCCACGTGACTGGTCACATGGCTATTTTGACGTCACGATAGGTCCTGCATCACTGCTGGCAGTGCTGGTCACTGGGAGGATTCAGCGATCATCGGATGGAATAGCGGCAGGAGACAGAGTGCAGGAGGGATCGCGGGGACTGGTAAGTGTTATGGCAATGTTTATTAACTGTATGTGTACATTTATAATGCGTTTTTATGTGTTTGTGATTGCCTCCCATTATATCCTATTGGTTCGAGTTCGGTTCGTCGAACGTTCGCCGAACTGAACTCGAACGAGACCTCCGTTCGACGAACCGAACTCGAGCCGAACCACGGCCAGTTCGCTCATCTCTACCAAAGAGATGTGGCTCAAAAGATTCTCAGGGGCTTATCTTTATTATTACCCTGTAAGTTACAGCCCTTTGGAAAAGATCATACAAATTAATACTAAATAAAAAAGGCTAAAATCTCTGGAACCGAACGGTAGATTTTAAAATAGAAAAAATGAAATACAGAGCAGCTGGAAAAAAAGAAAAACTGGACACTTGTTCTAATGATAGGCCCTCTTTAATCAAGCTATATAGATGCAACAAATCTTTATGAAAATAAATAAATAAATAAAAAGCTATTATAGATTGATTCAGACAGAATGGGCAATTTACCAGCACAGATTAAAGTGGATCTACATCCACTGAGATGTAGGAAGATAGCATTGGTGGGAGCCTGCATGGTATAATATCATGCTATCACAGAGCAGTGTAAATTAATATAGTGTAATGTCTCACATGTAATAAAAGAGGAAACACAGTGAAAACCAACAGTATCGGGAGTCTGAGGAAATACATTCATGCATACAGTCATGGCTGAAAGTGACCCAGGAGGACCCCACTGATGACACAGAGACATAAAAAAGCTAGACTGTATATACGAGTACTGCTTGGCCAAAAATAGCTTCATATAGTTTGTAGATTATTGATATACCAGTTACATTAGTACCTCAAGTTGCTAATGCCTTCTATCTGGATGAGTTAATTTGAAAACACTAAATCAGGTTATGGTTGGCCAATCAATTCTCCAGCTTATAGTACAGTACCTGAAAACTGTTATTACTCATTAAACAATTGTGATATGACTTTAAATGCTTATTTATCGATTTGGCTTACAATGACAGGACATTGAGGCTGCTACCGAACTGCGCTCCGTACTGGAACAAAGATTCTCAGCGGCACTTGATGACTTAGAATTTTTGAAGAAGACACATGAAGAGGTAAGACTGCGTGTTGCTGGGTTATTTTTTTTTTAGCTTTCAATCTTTCCACTGAGCAAGTGTCTTGACACTATAGGAAATGTAATAGAATCACACAATGGGTGGTATAATATATGACACATAATGATATGTAAAGAGAGCGTTAATATTTTAATATATGCAAGCTCAATTAGGGGCATACACACTTCTATGAGGTCTTCCAAGGACCTCAAATGCCAAGAGATCTTAATAGATTGGCAGCAACGCTGTTATATTTATCTGATAATTGTTTATGGTATTTGCATACACCAACATATTAAAGCACCACTCTAGCGTTTTGTTTTCAGAGCTGGAGTGTCACTTTAAATGTAAGCCCCTGTTCTTATACTTGCTTTCCAGCTTTTTCACCTTTTACTGACACCGCTCTGGTCCTGGAGACGCCATCTCGTGACTATAATGGCTGACTGGCCCGAATTCAAGTTACTTCACAAGCTGTCAATGCATCTCTATGGGAGCCAGAACAAGGCCAGAATGAGGCTCTCATAGAGTTGTATTGATTTGTGACCTCCAGTGCTGCATGAAACAATGGAGCTGATGACAGGTCACAATTTACCAAGACTGATCAGAGGGGCGGCGATAGAAGGTGAAGACACCAAAAACCACAGAGTAGTTTGAGTTAAAGCGCCACTCCAGAGCTGATATAAATACAATTCTGGAGTTGTGCTTTAAGGAAATGAAACAGTGTGCAGCGTGAGCAGTTTCTGCATGATTTCTCTTCTAGACATGTTATCATGGTAAATGGTTGGGTAAGCAGACAAGATGGCAGCAGGAAGGCAGGTTTTTGTACCTGTACTTACGATAAATTGTCCTCTTTTGTTTAGGAATTGACAACACTACAGGGTAAACTGGGAGCTGCCGCAGATACATCCGTTTCACTAATTGAAGTTGATGCTGTCAAGTCATTTGATCTCACAAGTGCTTTGAATAAACTGAGGGCCGAATATGAGAAATCCGTCCACCAACACAAAGAAGATGCAGAGACGTACTTCAGAGCCAAGGTAACATACAAGGAACATCTAACATGCACATTTCATGGTTCAGAATGAGTCTCATTACACCTTATTTAGGGAGTATATGGGTTTCCAAATGACAATGACATTTAATCTATATAGATAGCGACATTACATTCATTATTCTCAAAATGAACAATAACAATGTGAAAAAAAATATTTTGAACATTAAATAGAATGCAATCAGTTTTCTATTACATGTATCACTGGATCGTCATCATAGAAAGCTGATATAGTAGTTAGTAAATCATTTTATGTGATACTTTTACATCCACAGATTGAAGAAATAAACACGGAAACAGCCACGACGTCAGAAGTTGTAGCCTCAGTGAAAACAGAAATTACCAGCACAAAGAAAGAATTACAGACATTAAATGCAGAACTACAGTCTCTCCTGGCAGTGGTATGTATCTTACGCTCATGCTTTTGTGTTCGTTTGCTGTGGTTTGTTTAATCATCCTTCAAAATAAAGTCAACTTTCTTTCTTACATCAATAATAAGATATAAAAAACTGAGTTTTTCGCTGCAATTGCCTAAGCAGCTAATCTGATTCTCCAGCATCTCTAGGCAATACCAATTAGAAAACTGCAGGGAATTCTTTAATATAAATATGCACTTCTCAGTAGAAGCCGCTATATAATGTGTGTAGTTACGGTAAACATATTTCAGGCGGCATCGTCTGGCATGATTACTATATATTCTGTCATCCAAGAAAATCTGTCCAATTATGCTAATCACATGCTGATCAGAGTTTGATCAGAGTGTGATTGAATTTTGAAGGATATGGAGAAGATGGAAAAACCAAATATCTCTTCCCTCTTCTCCATTCTGTAGGTCTGTGAAGATCGGATCACACTCCGATGTCACGTGGTCTGATTTTTTACATGGACTCATTGACTTGCATAGCCAAGTGCGATCTGACTTATGGATGCAAATTGTGCATGATGCAATTCTTTTCCTTAAACACTCGGTCCGAGGAAAAAATCAGATGTGCACGTCCCCATAGAATGACATTGGTCCAAGTATGATCCAATGTTCTGTCAGACCGCACTCGGACTGAAAATACACTTGTGTGACCCTAGCCTTAAGGTCACGGCCTAGCATTGCAGATGCTGTAAATGTCACCTTACCCTCACCGATTACCAAGGGCCCTCTGGCTCCCTCATTGCACACAGGAGGAAGAAGTAATTTCCTAGCTTCTCTGGGAACTTAAAGGGAACCTGTCATCAGGATTTACTACTAGAAGGTATTAAGACTCGGAAAGCTTTACCAAGCTCCTAATAAGCCTTTATTAGCACTTAATGATGACAATATTAGCACTTAACATTAAATATATGTGCTTAAAATATAAGTTTATTGTCCTGCTCTCCCTCACTGACTAGTCCAGGACTGCTGTCAATCAATGGCACTGTGTGGGTGGAGCAGGCCCACAGCAGTGTAACTGATATACAATTATACAGGTATATGCAAAGAGAGCAGTCAGGTGGAGAAGAAGCAGCCCATCTTCCCTTCTCCCTGCACATGCCATGATGTCAGTTACTCCGCTATGGGCATGCTCCACCTGCACACAGGCATTGACTGACAGTGGTCCTGGACAAGGCAGGGGAAGACTGTTTTTTGCTCATTCATTTAGTATTGAAGGCACCAATCAAAAGAATATTAATATGCTGATAAAGTGCTTCTAATACCTGTCTTCCTAATGACAGAATTCCTTTAAGAATGGGTAAAGGAAAAGGATAAACTTGTCAGTGATTTGTGCACTCAATACCAAAGATGACATTTACTGCAGCAATGTGTTTTGTAACAATTGTTAAATGTGCCTCAAATGTGATAAAGCAGCGTATGTAACACACTATATTACTGTGCAATCAGAATTACACACTTGAAGGCAGTCTGGCAGAAGTAGTCGCAAGATCCAGTGTAGGAGTGGCAGAGTACCAGGCACAGATATCCAGCTATGAATCGGCAATTGAATCGGCAAAGGTGGAACTTCACAAGATAATTGTCAACTACCAAGAATTGCTGGATATAAAACAAGCATTAGACGTAGAAATCTCCACCTACAAGAAGCTATTGGAGGGCGAAGACATCAAGTAAGTTTACGAATGCTGCTATGTATCACTATTTTTTTCTTAGAATTACCCTATTAGAGTACTATACACCTGACCCTAAAATATGAACCGATAAACTATACACTATGCATATTGAAAAAATAAAGGCCACATACGTGTGGCTGGGAGTATGCGTATCACATACTTGTGGTCACATGACCGATTGGCCTTGCTGCCGACAGCGGAGAATCCTCACAGCACGTGCTGCACACGAAGTGAGGACTCCTAAGTCTGTGTTTTGCACCTACTGTGTTTTTTATGGCTTATATTTTAATCAAGATTGAATAAATGGACTTTTTTTAATATTGCTTGGATGACTTTTGTGCTGGTGCTTTTCAATAATTTTTTCTATTTTAAGTTGGTGTCATTTGACCGAGCACCACAGAGGTGAACTGACTACGTTTCGCATTCAGCTCATCTCTTTTAGCCGCTTAATGGCTTTCTAAGTCAGAATTAATAAAAAAACAAAAAATTACATAAGACAAAACATATGCATAGTAAGTCATTTGACAATGCTGTGCACATGTTCATTCTTTTTGGCATTTCTAGCACTTCAAGAAGGTTCCAGGCGGAATCCACCTTAAAAAGACGCCGTGTGCACATACCCTAATTATACAATTTTTAAAACCTCATAGTTTAGGCAGGATTGCTCATAGATTGGCAGAATGCATTCACAAGCAAGGAGATGTTAGGATGTATTACTTTGCTAAAATCAAACATGACAGTTACTTTTAGGTTTCATCTACAGAGCAAACAAAGTTGGATACACAGAACAGGGGCTCAGAATGCACTCCAAGACTCTGTATTAGGGCACAAACACATCAGCGGTATTCTGCCGCACTGCCGGATCCGGCATAAGGGCAATACAGTACAATACAGTTCACAGACAATGCGGCAAGCCCCGGTCACATGCTGTCACATGCTCCGGTCACATGACCGCATGTGCCCGGAGCTTGCCAGTGAATTTTAATGTACTGTACTGTCCTTGTGCCAGATCTGCGAGTGCGGCAGGAAAACGCTGATGTGAAACCAGCGTTACTGAGCAATACTTGTAAAACCACGTGGTCACAGAATTGGGCAAAAGAATTGTGTAAAGTCAGAAGTATGGGTCTCTAGTGCTCTAAAAAAGGAAAATGTAATGAGGATTTGGTGGAAAAGTGCATTTCTGCTGGAAACAATAGCTGTTAGGTGGTGGTGAGATGCGTGTTGCTAATAGTCTTAATTAAATCATCCACATTTGTAATGATCACATAATCTCTTTAATTCCTAAAGATTTCCTGATGTAGAAGTCCTAACAGGTGGAACTTTCACATACTCATGTAAGTATTATCAGTAATGCGTTTCTTAATATGTAATGTAGTAATCTAATATATAAAGCTGAGTGTGTGTGTGTGTGTGTGTGTGTGTGTGTGTGTGTGTGTGTGTGTGTGTGTGTGTGTGTGTGTGTGTGTCCGCTAAAGGAATCTGCACTGTTGCATTTACAATCACAACATTTTGCACAGACACCCCGTGTGACTCAGGGAATTTCATAGACTATGTTTTGAGGGGAAATCTTAACCCTGCGCTTTACAGTTATTCACGAGAACAAAAAATGCTTACTGTTTGGATGAGTGAGGTAATATATTGGCCTGGATATTTATCAGGTGGCCTATAGCAACCAATCACAGCTTTGCTTCTATTTTGCTACAGCTCATTAACAGGAGCTCTGCTTGATTGCTATAGGCAACAAAGGACATTCTTAGTATAAGACAGCTTATGTGTCAAGTAATATGATTTCGTTGGCGAGAGGGAAAATGGGAGACAGAGAGTGGGAGAGAGACAGAGAGAGAGACTTAATTACTATCCCAGGCAATGCCTTGTGCTACAGTGCTACAGCTAATAGTATATATATATATATATATATATATATATATATATATATATATATATATATATTGTTCTCCAAACATCTAACTCTAGGTACATATACATAAATAAAAAAAAACACTCATCTATCAAGTTTAATCAAAGAATCGTTTAGGAATCCACATGAGGGCCACACCGTTTTCTTTGGTGAACCCTTTCTTACCCCCTTAATGCTTATTAAAGTTGGCTTGTTTTAAAAGGATTGTCCTACATGTGATATATACAGTATATCTTAGAGGAGTTATGTCTTGGGTATACCCTATGACCCAAAACAAGCCTCTCTTTAAGGCTATATGTACACTGATGTTTTGGTTCTTAAAATGAGTAGAAGATTAGAGGACTAGAGGAGATGTGGCGGTTAACACAATTTGCCCACTGCCATAAGGTTTGTTCCAATGTGGTGTACTTCATATAAGGCAGGAAAAATAACAGTTAATGACATCTGGGCTGCAGACTCAAGAGAGGCCAGGCCCAAGTCATACAATACATGGTCACTTATTCATTTGAACGGTTTTCATATAATGCTTCTGTAATAGCGGCTGTAGGCGAATTATAAAGTAAGATATAACCTCATACTCATACAGAACTTGGTGATTATAGCTGGAATTAAAGAATTTGGACTATTGGAGTTGATGTAGATGCTATATATAAAAGTAATTGTCTGCATGAAATCCAAGAAATCTATAATATGCAAGATTAGAATAAATGTAATATTTGTACTATCCTTTATTGATATATGCTTATCTAATCAATTCATTGATTTTCGCTTTTTTTCACAGCTGACGCTGGCTTTCAGAAGAAAGAATCATCTATAGGTGAGCTAAAGAAACTAAAATCACAGGCAACCATGCTGGCCAAGACCCAACTGTTCTTGAGTTAGTGGCCAGAGTATCAGGAATTGTTGGATTGAATTAAATGGCTTAAACTGATCATACAAATTAAGTAAATTGCTGGATACAATTTTTGTAGGATCAGCCAGGAATGTAAGGTGTATGTATAGCTTTCCAGCTTTCTGTCCACTAATAGAAGAGTTTAGGAAATAATTACATGCCTCTATATTTTAATGTGGCATATTGGATTTCATCTTAAGCAGCTCTTTGATCCAATGAGTGTAACTATATATTACTCCTATACTATAGGGACATATAGAGACATGTTCTTCATATTTTGTTACCTAAAGGGTGATGTCTCCCAAAACTTAGATTTTTACCACATGATCAGCATTACAAGGATATCGAGATTTGCCCTTATAAAAAGCCCCGTCCATTCACCTAACATGCCTGTTTTAGTAGACACCTTTTCTATCATAAAATAATTGTTCTGGAGCATCCTTTCTTAAAAATGTGCCATGTTGCTCCTTTTATTTCCTGAAACGCATGATGAATGCAAGCATTTACTGAAACAGACCTATCAGAAGAAACAGAAGGTGTTTAAGATGTCAACACACAACTGTTTCTTTCAATATATTCCGTTAACTACATTTTTCTTTTGTTAGCCATAATGTATATTGTAATATTATTCAAAGTAATAGTTTTAGAGACTTCTAAAGTTCTTGCATATACAGTGGGAATTGTATTGCAGACAGGTATACAAACATTTGGTATTGCACATAAAAAGCCTTATTTGCAGTTTTTTACTTGCAGTTTTAATGCAGCAATTATTTCCTAAATATGCTGCAGTTTACAAAAAAAGATGAAAAAGTGAAACATGCTCTGAATATCAGCCAGTTCTCAAATATTTCCAACTACAATTTATAAATTGGATTTCTTAACAATAGATTCCCTGATAAATTATTGCATAGAAAACACTACAAAACCACATCACATGCAAGTACCCTTATTCTTCTGCATGTAACATATATGTGTGGTATAGTAAAGTAATATAATAATGTGAATGTTTCTTCCATTTTCCTTTCAGTAGACTTAATTTGAATTGGAAAGCTTACCAGATTTTCAGGAAAAGCAAGATGATGACTCCCTGATGTCGCCAAAATATTTCTTCGATTATGCTTGGAAATATGATTTTTGCCTATCTGCAATTTTCTTTTTGTTTTCTAAATCGCTACTGCTTTATCCAGGCAAATTCTATGCATTTTCTGAAAATAAATAGTTTTTGTCTTTTCATGCATTTTCCAGTGATGCCCTCTAAACTAAACACACAGCTATTAATGTCTAAACCAAGTACACCCCTAGGTGAAAATGGCCAAATTGTGCATAATTAGCCATTTTCCCTCTCTGGCGTCATGTGACTTATTAGTGTTACAAGGTATCATGTGTGAATTGGGAATAGGTGTGTTAAATTTGATGTTATCGCTCCCACACTCTTTCATACTGGTCGCTGGAAGTTCAACATGGCAGCACATGGCAATGAATTCTCTGAAGAACACTGTGAAACTGAGCTGCAGCACGGTGGCCAAGACCATACAGCAGTTTAGCAAGACAGGTTCCACTCTGAACATGCCTCACCATGGTTGACGAAAGAAGTTGAGTTCACATGCTCAGCGTCATATTCATAGGTTGTGTTTTGAAAATAGACGTATGAGTGCTACCAGCATTGCTGCAGAGGTTTAAAAGGGGATCAGCCTGTCAGCACTAAAGATGAAAAGATGATGCACAAGAAAGCTCACAAACAGTTTGCTGCACACAAGCAAATTATGTGTGATGCAAGTCACTACAAAGGCAAGTCGTGACGCACGATAGTCAAAAATTCTGGGGTCCAGTACCAGGAGATCACATCAAGATTAATGAGATAGGCAGAGGTGTATCAGTTCATGGTCCAGAGAGGGACAAGGCAAAAGAATGGTCAAACAAAGTCAATGTCAATATTAATTCCAAGGGCATAAATACAAAAAGCCAGTTAGCATAACTGAGCAGAAGACTAAAACCCCTGTCACATTTAGCGACTTACCAGCGATCCCGAAAACGATGCGACCTGATAAGGTTCGCTGGTAAGTTGCTGGGAGGTCGCTGGTGAGATGTCACACAGTCAGACCTTACCAACGACTCAGTAACGATACAGGTTGCAGTAGTGACCTGTATAACGATCTCTACTGTCATGAGGACCCTGTCACACAGTGTCAAACATAGCGATGCGTCCTGCACAGCAGGACATCGCCTTTGAAGAAAATGGTCCAGGACATTCAGCAACGACCAGCGACCTCACAGCAGGGGCCAGGTTGTTGCTGGATGTCACACATAGCGACATCGCTAGCAAGATCGCTGTTGCATCACCAAAACCGTGACTCAGCAGCGATGTCGTTAGCGATGTCGCTTGGTGAGACGTGGCCTTAAGACTGGCAGTGTTCTGGGACTCACAGATCAGCTAAATAGCTGGGCAATTAAACTGAACAGGGCACACCCGGAAAACACTAAACCTCCCAGCCTCAGATTGGATGACTTAGCTGTCAATGAACACATCAACAGCTAAGCACGCCGTGCACAAAATTAGACAACTGAACTGTCAGTCCTCATACCGACAGCTCAGCCACACCTGGAGTTTATAGTGCAGCAAACACTCACCTACTGTGCCTAAGATGCACAGGAGGAATTGTTAAACTAAGGACATGGATTACTGGAACCATGTTCTGTGATCTGATTAGACAAAAATAAACTTATTTGGTTCAAATGGTGTAACGTGTGTGTGGCAGCAACCAGATGAGAGTAGAAAGACAAGTGTGTCTTGTCTGCAGTCAAGTATTCCGGTGGAAGTGTCACGGTTTGGGAGAAGAAGGATGGGGAGAGGAAGATTAAGGAGAAAGAGAGGGAGGAGAAGAAGGGGAAAAAAAGGAGAGGCAAAAGGAGGAGAGGAAGTAGAAGGAAAGGGTGAGGGAGAAGAAGGAGAGGAATAAGAAGGGGTGGAAGAAGAGAGGGAGAATAAGGAGAGGGATAAGGAGAAGAAGAGGGAGAAGGATATAGAGGGAGAATTAGAGGGAGAATAATGAGAGGGAGAAAAGTGAGAGGGATAAGGAAAAGAAGGGGAGGGAGAAGGACAGGGTTAGGACAGGGGCTCCGAGGCTGGCTCTCAGACTTGAGACCCTGTACTGTCCCTTATCTCTGAGGTAGGCTTGATGGTAGCCAGATCCGAGTCCTCAGCGTGACCCTGATTCCTATCTGAGCCCTGATCTTACTAAACCCCACAAAATGACACAGACAAGAGAGAACGGAAACTCATACACACTACACTCAAAACACACAGGAGAGACAATATGTGTACAGGGGAGCAAAGAAAAAGGGAAATAAGTAACGCACAACAGGGGAATGTTCACATCACTCAATAATGCAACAAAGATCACCATCAACAGGCTCACCAAGAAGACCAGTATCGCTTGGAGCAGAAGCCGAAGCTATAATCGGCACTGGGTAGTGAGATCCAGGATCTTATATAGGAAGTAGATGACTTTGGCAATTGGCAACCTGAGCTTCTAGCAGAGTTCCCCAGGTCAGCAGGAATCAACTCTTACAGGACTGAGGAACAGTGCATATTAAACAGCCAACACACAGTTATGGCTGAACAACTAGGAGACATTAGGTTGCCTATCAGGCTCTGCAGTGTGAACAGAGCCTGACGCCGCCATGACGCCTAATGAATCTGGACTTGAGCACCACATGACAGCCGGCCACCTGATAACCCTATCTGTACTCTTTTAAAATTTGGAGTGAGGACCAACTGACGAGCCTCTAAAATCTTGGGGCAAGGGCCACCTGATGACCTTTTAAAGAATTTAATCAAGGATTGTCTGATGACCCTCCAAAGATTTTGAGCAAAGGCCTTCTGATGATCCTCTAAAGATTTGGAGTGGCGGTTGCCTGATGACCCCATGGCCGCAAATCATCTCATTACATCCCTTACTAATGTATGGGGCCCGTAAGCAAAAGCAAGAAGGATGGGTCTCGGATCGGGTCCCGACTGAACGGGCCCTTCCTTTTTCTGCTTCCACTCACCCAAGGGGCAGGATCTGGTCAATTCTGTATTCAACTGAATGTGCAGGTTCACGTTCAGTTGAAATATATTGCATCTTGCCGGCCCTGGAATAGTTAACAGCCACCAGCCAATGAGAGGCCGGCAGCTGGTGTCGGCGTGCATTGCCGGTGTATGATGTCACTGTCATGCGCTAACGCATCTAGTGCTGTATAGGAGAAAGAAAGAAGACAACGCTGGACCAAGGGGGGGGAGGGGATGAAAGGTCACAATATGGGGACAGACAAATGGGCGCACAATGAAGAAACATGGGGGCAGGATGGAGACATATGGGGGCAGGATGAAGAAACATATTGGGGCAGAATGAAAAAACATATTGGGGCAGGATGGAGAAATATGGGGCAGGATGAAGAAACATGTTGGGGCAGAATGAAAAAACATATGGGGCAAGATAGAGAAATATATGGGGGCAGGATGGAGACATATGGGGCAAAATGAAGAAACATATGGGGCAAGGTAAAGAAACATATAGGGCAGAATAAATAAATATGGGGCAGGATTAAGAAACATATGGGAGCAGGATGAAGAAATATATGGGGGCAGGATGAAGAAACATATGGTGCTGGATAGAGACATATGAAGCAGGATGAAGAAATATGTGGGAAGGATGGGAGAAAATATGGGGGGGCAGGAATAGTAACACATGGGGGCCAGGATGAGGGGCATTATTAGTGTAGGGGGTAATTAAGGGATATTATTACTGTTGTGATGTATTTTTTATGAGGATACTATTTTCAATGGCAGCAGATCCGGTTACTGTGCAGGGTGACACTATATCACTTTTTCTTCATCTGGCATAGTGTAGAAGTTGGGGACGAATTGGGGAATGTGCTTTGGAAGTGGTACTCTAGATAACTGTGTGTTATTGTCTCTAAAGATGAGTTCTGGCTGCAAGAAAGGATAGCAGTCTGCGGTGGATGAAGAAGGAAAGTGAAGATGAATGTCTTCAACTAGAGATATCACTGGTGAGTCAGTGTGTAACCTGTACACTATGATAGCTATACTGATAAAGTAGATGCCAGCTTGATAGCAGGCCAGTGATGGCGTATGATAAGATAGCCATCATTAACAGCTTTCAAATTAAGTTAAAATTAAGAGGTGGGTTTGCCGGTGTAGGCCTGCTGGGCTGGGAGCCCTCATATCTCATGCAACAGCTCAAACTTCTTTTCTGCAAACCAACACTCAGTTGGCAGCAATATTGGCTTCATAGTCTGTTTTTGCTAGATATATTTAAGGATACTAAGAGACCTACATGAGTGATATTTAGCTGTATGCCTGCCAGTCTGTGAGCCCTACAGCTACAGGCAAGACACATATAGACCAAGTTAGGAGTCCCCATCCCCATTTCCCAATAGGGGCAGACACCAGGAAAGTGGCATCAATTGTCCCAAAGTACCAAGAGTGTCTTGGTGCATCAGTCCAGCATAGGCCATGCATGAGACAGGGTCTTGGCCAGCGTTTACAGCTTTCAAATAAAGTTATAATTAAGAGGTGGGTGGGTGAGTGACCAGTGTTGACCTTCTGTGCTGGGAGCCCTCATACTTCATGCAACAGCTCAAACTGCTTTTTTGCTCAGCCACACTAAGGTGGGACAAGTATTAGCTTCATACACTTATTGCTAGACACATTTAAAGGGAACCTGTCGACAGTTTTTCATATATGAGCTAATAACACCACCTGATTGCATTCTAAAATAGTGTATATTGTATCCTGACTCCCCTGTATTTCCCCCCAAAAATCTTTTGAATAGCTCCAGTACTGTATGCAATTATGACCGGCCTGGTCCAATGACCATCTTTGCAGTGGCTTATATGCCTCCTCTCTGCAGCTAATTGCCATCCTTCTGCTGTGATTGATGAGGATGACACGTCCTGCGTTAACTACGTAGGGGAACGAAATCTCACGGGTGCACAGGGACATCACCTGTTCTAAAAGAGTGGCAACCCAGTAGTCAGCACTATTTCTAAATTATAACAATACGGGTATCATGTGGCAGGTAGTGCAGCAAGAAAGATCTCATGTGTCAAAGTTAGAGGTAGGTGCAAGGTCCTTAAAAATGATTACAGGGAACTAGGTAAGAAGGTGACGCCCAGGACCTGCAAGGTGGTGATTTCAGAAATGCTACCAGTGCCAGGAGCATCACTAGAAAGACAGCGGGAGCTTAGGGAGATAAAAATTGATGCAACAATAGAAATTGGTGCAGATAGCAGGCGTTTGGGTTCATGAAGAATTGAGACAACTTCTCTGTCAGCTACAGGCTGTATGGTAGGGACAGGCTGCACTTCACTGGGGAGATGCAGCTGTGCTGGGGGAAAAATGGTCAGATGGATGGAGAAGCTTTTAAACTAGGATCTGGAGGGGGGGAGGATAGCTGTGCAAAAAAGGGAATAGTTAGAGCAGATAGAGACAGTGAGACTGTAGGGGTCAATGAAGTATTGGGGGGGCTGGGACATGCAAGATAAGTAGGGAGGGTAGACTTTAAATTCATCCATTGGTTTTATAAATTACTCTTTTGAAAGCTGAAACCCTCCCAAATTTGGTTTAGGTTATGAAAATAAAGTTGCTTCAAAGCTGAAATATTGATCATTTAAGGAGCACAGAAAGGTCAGATTTTAGCAAGACAAACGTTTTGTTGCCTTGTCATATAATGCACCCAATCCTAGTTTACATCCTCACCTATGCTCACTAAATGATCGGTTAATTAGTGGGTGTGCATAAAAAGAAACCCAGCACCCCAGACCTTTACTTGAACTGCAACTTGACTTCTGACAACATGTCAAAAATTCACCCTGCGATCAAAGCCTTGATTATCAAGAGGCTGAAGACCAGATCTACTGCAGAGTTGGCTGGCACCTTTAATGTGTCTCAGCATCAAGTACAAAGAATTAAATAAAGATTTGAAGAGACTGGAGATGTTTTTGACAAGCCCAGGTGTGGCAGACTCCGCAAGACAACTGCTCAGGAGGAACGTTTGTTGGTTAGAAAATCCAAAGCCAGCTCCTCTTCCACTGCAGCAGAGCTCCAACAGGCCTGGTCACCTCAAGACCCTGTGTCAACTAGAATAGTTTGTAGGATTCTGTCTCGAGATGGCCCCCCATGGGCGAATCAGTGCCCAGAAGCCAGCACTAAACAAAAGGCAATTAAAAAAACGTGTGGCATTTGCCAAGTCCCACAGCCTGCTAAACAGATGGACACTGGAAAAGTGGCAGAAGATGGATTTCTCTAATGAATCTTCAGTTAAATTACACCAGACCTACCGCAAATACTGCAGGAGACCTTCTGGAGCCCGTATGGATCCAAAATATACCCAGAAAACATAAGTTTGGTGGTGGAAAGATCATGGTCTGGGGTTACATTCAGTATGGGGGTGTATGAAACATTTCCAAGGTGGAAGGCAATATCAATAGCCTAAAATATCAAGAAGTATTATCTACCTCTTACATTCCCAATCATAAAAGGGGTCAAATTCTGCAGCAGGATGGTGCTCCATCTCAAACATCCATCTTTACAACAAAGTTCCTCCTGGCAAAGAAGATCAAAGTGCTCATGGACTGGCCAGCCAGGTCACCAGACATGAACCTCATTAAGCATGTTTGGGGAAGGATGAAAGAGGAGGCTTGGAAGACAAAACCAAAGAATATAGATGAACTCTGGGAGGCATGTAAGACTGCATTCTTTGCTATTCCTGATGACTTAATCAATAAATTGTTGAACCGCATGGATAAAGTCCTTCAAGCTCATGGAAGTCACACAAAATATTAAATATGGCGCTAATAGCACTACAACTTAATTCACCAATGTTATGCAACATATCTTTGTATTAGAAGTTAATTATTTGTTTGAATTTCACATTACTTTCAGTGGGCGACAAAACTCTTGTCTTGCCAAAATCTGACCTTTCTGTGTTCATTAAATGATCAATATTTCAGCTTTGCAGGAACTTTATTTTCATAACCTAAACCAAATTTGGGAGGGTTTCAGCTTTCAAAAGAGTAATTTATAAAACCAATGGATGAATTTAAAGTCAGGTTATAAGCTTTTATTTACATAGCATGGATAAGCGAGAGAACTTCAGTCAGGGAGTGTATTAACCCCTTAACGACCCATGACATACTAGATACGTCATGGATCGTGTTCCGGTAAGCCCCGCCCCCTGCCGCCAGTGGGCGGCGGCGATCGGCGCACATATCAGCTGTTATCAACAGCTGATATGTGTGCCTGCTAGCCGCGGGTGGAATCGCTTCCACCCGCGGCCATTAACCCCTTACATTTCGCTGCCAAAGTCTTGGCAGTGATATGTACATGGGCGCCGCCATGACAGTGACTTACCCCGCCCCCGCCGCCGGACGTCACGTGACATGATCACGTGACTTTCGGCGGTTGCCATGGTAGCACAGGGTCATGTGATGACGCCTGTGGCTAACATGAGTCACTTCCTCTCAATGCCGGAATACAGCCGGCATTGAAAGTGAAGCAGCAAATCTGCAGTTCTCAGCTCTGTAGCTGAGATCTGCAGATTGTGCAGAGCGATCGGATTGCTGATCGCAATAGCCCCCTAGGGGGACTAGTAAAATAAAAAAAAAAAGTAAAAAAAAAAGTTTTAAAAAATTAAAAAAAAATAAAAAAACCTAAAAGTTCAAATCACCCCCCTTTCACCCCATTGAAAATTAAAGGGTTAAAAAAATAAAAAATACACACATATTTGGTATCGCCGCGTTCAGAAATGCCCGATCTATCAAAATATAAAATCAATGAATCTGATCAGTAAACGGCGTAGCGGCAAAAAAATTCCAAACGCCAAAATTACGTTTTTTGGTCGCCGCAAATTTTGCGCAAAATGCAATAACAGGCGATCAAACGTAGCATCTGCGCAAAAATGGTACCGTTAAGAACGTCAGGTCAAGACGCAAAAAATAAGCCATCACTGAGCCTCAGATCCTGAAAAATGAGAACGCTACGGGTTTTGGAAAATGGCGCAAAACGTGCGCCACGTTTTTCGGACAAGCTTGTGAATTTTTTTTAACCCCTTAGATACAAGTAAACCTATACATGTTTGGTGTCTATAAACTCGCACCGACCTGAGGCATCATACCCACACATCAGTTTTACCATATAGTGAACACGGTGAATAAAATATCCCAAAAACTATTGTACAATCCCACTTTTTTTGCAATTTTTCCGCACTTGGAATTTTTTTGCCGTTTTCCAGTACACTATATGGTAAAACTTATGGTTTCATTTAAAAGTACAACTCGTCCCGCAAAAAACAAGCCCTCATATGGCAATATTGATGGAAAAATAAAAAAGTTACGCCTCTCGGAAGAAGGGGAGCAAAAAACAAAAACGCAAAAACGGAAAGTGCCCGGGGGCTGAAGGGGTTAAAGAAGTTGTCCAGTTACCAAAACTGATTTTTTTTTTTTCTCTGATAAATCTTGCTAATATGTGCCCCTCAACACATCTATTATGTTTTTTCAGCAAAATTACCTTTTATTGTGCTCTAGCAGCACATCTTCATTGCGGGCTCCAGCTCTGATGGGGTTAATCCCTCTTCTGACTTCCTGGGTTTAGTTCCTACAAGTCCCAGAATTCTTTGTGGCTCTAGGGCGGTGTCTAGCTTATCTAACACACCCACTGTGTGTAACACCCCCACTCTCCTCTCCACCCAAAGCCTCCTCCCTGTCTCTTCCCTGTGTGGATGCACTGAGAGAAATCACACAGAGACAGCAGCAGCTCCCAGCTCTGCACACAACCAGGGGAAGAAAGTGTGTGTGAGTGTGAGTGTGTGTGTATATAATGTGTGTGTGTGTGAGAGTGTGTGTGTGTGTGTGTGTGTGTGTGTGTGTGTATAATGTGAGTGTGAGTGTGTGTACAGAAATGATTATTAGCCGGCGCAATTTGTGAAAAAAATAATTGGGGGAAAAAAAGTGACGGGGTGATGAGATTGCTTTTTTTCCCTCTTGCCTAGTCTGTGTGTCGTCCCTATCATCCGCAAACCACATATGACCGGATCCTGTGGATTAAATGTGCAGCGCATGCAACCGTTATTTTACCGGATCCTTCTGCAGCGGGACACAGAATTTATCGGCCGGCGCTGGAGTCAGCTGACTCCTGATCTCACAGCCCGCACACGCTGCAATGGCTGCAGGTGGGCTCATTCACATGACCGTTCTGTTTGTCCTGGTCAGTTCCTGTTTTTTGCGGCCCCACAGACAGGACCATCTTTTCAATGTCTTTTGTTTAGGATCGGATGGTACACGGTAGCACTTCCGTGTGCATCCGATCGTACAAAAAAATAACACACATCGGATGCCGTATGTCCGCTCCGTTATTATGGAACATGTCCTATTCTGTTCCGTAATAACGAACCGTGACTCAATACAAGTCAATGGGGTCGCAAAATTCCCAGAAGCAACACGGAAGCACTTCCGTGTGACTTCTGTCGGGTGCCCGTGCAGTCAGTGTCCCGCTCCAGCCCCAGCCCCACGGCTGCCCACTCAACAGTGTCAGCAGCGGCCCGCACTGCAGTGTCAGCGGCCGCGGGGATGACAAGCGCTACCGTCAGGAGGTTAGTAAGTTCATTACCTACGGTGATGAAGTCCTGCCCTCCTGACGTCAGCGGTCGTCACTGCCTTCTATGCCCGCCGCTTGTCACATCACCTCTCGCTGTCGACCCGAGACTGTGACTAGTGGTGACGTCACGGGCAGCTCGCGATACTTTGTTTGTGAAGGCGGCGGTCATTGAACTCTGTGACAGCGCTGCTGACAGGAGTTCAGCGATCATCGCAGGTAATATACCTCGCTAACCTCCTGATAGCAGCAGTCGTCATGCCCTGCAGTGACCTGGGCTGACCTATTGATGTTAGCTCAGGTCACTGCACGGCTCTCCCAGCAAATAGGGAACATTCTGTTCTTCATTGACTGGGACATTGACTATGGTATGGAACGTCGTGGGACCCCTTTGTATTACACCAGACCTGGATTTCTTTATCTTTCTAATAAATTGGTGAAAGAGGGAATGTGTTGGGGAGTGTTTTTCCAAATAAAAATGTGTTTGTTGTCTTTTTTTTTTTTAATTACTGCCTGGGTTGGTGATGTCGGGTATCTGATACATGCCTGACATCACTAACCCCAGGGCTTGATGCCAGGTGACATTACACATCTGGTATTAACCCCATATATTACCCCATTTGCCACCACACCAGGGGAACGGGATGAGCTGGGAAAAGCACCAGGACTGGCACATCTAATGGATGCGCTACTTCTGGGGCGGCTGCAGCCTGCTAATTTTAGGCTGGGGAGAGTCCAATAACTGTGAACCTCCCTAGTCTGAGAATACCAGACCACAGCTGTCTGCTTTACCTTGTCTGGTGATCCAATTTCGGGGGACCACGTGTTTTTTGTTTTAAATTATTTATTTAAAATAACAGCGTGGGGTGCCCTCTGTTTTGGATTACCAGCCAAGGTGAAGCTGCCAGCTGTGGTTTGCAGGCTGCAGCCGTTTGCTTTACCCTAGCTGGCTACAAAAGATAGGGGGACCGCATGTCTTTTTTTATTTATTTATTTTTTGGCTAAATACAAGACTAAGCACCTTAGTGCCACATGAAAGTCACAAAAGGGTGCCAGCTTAGAATATGCAGGGAGGTGGGACATTATATATGTCTTTCTCATCTATCTATCCATCCCTCCATTCATCCCTCTATCCCTCTGTCTCTATATCTATCTATCCATCTCTATATCTACTCATCTATTTATCTTTCTTGCTGCTTGCATTTTTTGCGGTCCGCAAAAAAACGGAAGGCACGCAGCTGTCACACGGATGCCACACGATTGCATCCGTAAAAAAAAGGACCGTTTTTTGCGGCCCGCAAAAACGGAACGGTCATGTGAATATAGCCTTAACAGCAGTCACTGCCTGCTGCCAATCACATGTGACCGTGTGCAGCCTGTGTGTGCGGGCTGTGTGTACAGGAGTTCAGCTGAGTTCAGATCAGCTGAATCAAGTGTCGGCCGATCAGGCTGGGGCCACACGGGGATTACTGCGATCCCCTCGCATTACACTCGGCTCACGCTCAGTACAGCAGAGCTAAGTGTCCCTGCGACTGAGGTCCGACTGTGCAAGCAGACCTCAGCTGTGGGGGGCGGTCCGTCACTCGAGGGGTGGGCCAGCACTGAGGAGGGGTGGGAGGGATTTCTCTCCCTCTCTCCTCCGTAGTCCACCGATGTACCGCAAGTGCAGTGCGATTTTTCTCTCACCCCATACACTTGAATGGGTAAAAGAGAGAGTCTTGCATTACAATTGCAGCATGCTGCGATTGTTTTCTCGGTCCAATTAGGGCTGAGAAAATAATCGCTCATGTGTGCTGACACACAGGCTAATATTGGTCCGAGTGGAATGCGATGTTTTATCGCACTCCACTCGCACTGTTTTTCTCGCCGTGTGGCTTAGACCTTACTTGTTTTGTGTCCCCCTGCATCCATCACAGCGTGTGCAGGCTGGAGTTCAGCTGAGTTCAGATCAGCTGACTCCAGTGCTGGACTGAACTCAGGTGACCTCACAGCCTGTACACGCTGTGATGGATGCAGGGGGACACAGAACAAGTAATCGGCCGACACTGGAGTCATCTGATTACTTGGGATGAATGAGCAGTAAAATGCTCTGGTGCTCGATGGGCAAAGCCCATGTCGATTTTTTTTTTTAAAAAAATTAAAAATAAAAAAACAAAAAAATCACATTGTTTGTTGGCTCCTGCTGCCTTTTCTATTGCTAAGGGTAACCCAAGCAGCTACTGGCTGCTAACCCCCGCTGCTTGGTGTTACTTTCACTGGCAATAGAAATCCAGGGAAGCATTTTTTTTTTATTATAAAGGTTTTTGCCTGAAAACGTGGGCTTCGCCATATTTTTTGTACGCTAGCCAGGTACAGCAGGCAGGTACGGCTGCCCCCAATCCCCAGCTGCCTATTTGTACCCGGCTGGGAACCAAAAATATAGAGCCCTTTTTTTTTTCATGAATTTCATGAAATAATTTAAAAAAAAAAATGACGTGGGCTCCGCCGAATTTTTGAGTCCAGCCAGGTACAACTAGGCAGCTGGGGATTGGAATCCGCAGTGCAGGGTGCCCAAACTTTCTGGGGCCCCCGCTGCGAATTGCAGTCCACAGCCGCCCCAGAAAATGGCGCTTTCATAGAAGCGCCATCTTCTGGTGCTGTATCCAACTCTTCCAGTGGCTCTGGTGGCAGGTGGCACGCTGGGTAATAAGGGGTTAATACCAGCTATGTTTTACCAGCTGGTATAAAGCCCGAGATTCTTAATGTCAGGCCAAGTTTGACCTGGCGATTAAGAATCTCCAATAAAAGGTTTGCATAAATAAAAAAAAAAGACACTACACAGAGAAAAATACTTTATTAGAAATAAATACACAGACACAGTAGGGACTCCATGTTTATTACTCCCTCCACAATGGAGAGATTTCTTTACTGACCATGCCAGGAGAGAGCGAGGGGGGGAGGAAAAGAGAGCGGGGGGTGGAGGAAAAGAGAGCGAGGGGGGGGAAGAGAGCGAGGGGGGAGGAGGAAAAGAGAGCGAGGGGGGAGGAGGAAAAGAGAGCGAGGGAGGGGGGAAGAGAGAGCGAGGGGGGGGTGGAAGAGAGAGCGAGGGGGGGTGGAAGAGAGCGAGGGGGGGGAGAGAGCGAGGGGGTGGAAGAGAGCGAGGGGGTGGAAGAGAGCGAGGGGGGGTGGAAGAGAGCGAGGGGGGGTGGAAGAGAGAGCGAGGGGGGGAAGAGAGCGAGGGTGGAAGAGAGAGCAAGGGGGGGAAGAGAGAGCGAGGGGGGGGAAGAGAGCGAGAGGGAAAAGAGGGGGGGCAGAAGAGTGGGGGGAGAGAAGAGAGTGGGGAAAGAAGAGAGGGGGGGCAGAGGTGCTCTGTCATCAACTGTCTCCACTCTGTGACTTGTGGTGCAGGTGACAGAGTGCAGACAGTTGGTCCCATGCAGCAGGACAGATGGCAGAGCACAGCGGTGACATGCCTGTCAGTGTCTTGCCGCGTCCTGCAGTGCTGCTGGGAGGAGCACATGATCACACTGCTCTACACCGGCCGCTCTCCTGACATCGCAGCAGAGCGGCCGGGTGGAGAGTGTAAGCACATACTTACATGCAGGGGGGATTTCAGCTGAAGAACCCCCCTGTACTGCACACTGGCGCCCCGTGCCTCACCATCTGCAGGATGCTTAGCTGGCTCCACACTGACGTCCTCCAGCTCCTAACCTCGATGCTGGGCTGTAACGTGCGGTAGTCACCGCCCACAGCCCTGTCACTCAATCTGAGTGGTGCCAGCCTCCTCTGACATACCCGACAAGTTTGAGAGCCCGGAACTTGCCGGGACGTAAGAGGATACTGGCGGCCACAGCTCCAGGGGGTCATGTGACAGGCACTGAGCGTGCAGGATAGCGCCGCTCAGTGCCAGAAATGGAAACAGAAGCCAATGAAGAAGATGCATATAATGGTAAGTAGAACTTATACAGAAAATAAAAAAAAATGGGTGAACCACCCCTTTAAATGTCTGCTGGCAAATGCAAGAAGTCTTGTAAACAAAATGAATGCGTTAGAGACTCTTGTCAACCACTTATTACAATGTGGTGGGCATTACGGAAACCTGGCTGGATGAGAGCCATGACTGGATGACAAACATAGAGGGTAACACCACATTCAGAAAGGACAGGAAAGACAAAAAAGGTGGAGGGGTGTGTATATTTATCAAATCTAATAATGAAAAGCTGCTAATTGGAATTTTCTAAAAAGCCTTTTAGCATGGCTGAACAGGTAGAGGATGAAATGCTGCAACAAATTGAAAAGGCAGCTAATAATAATAGGATCCTTATTATGGGGGATTTCAACTATCCAGATATTCAGTGGGACATAGAATCTTCAGGTTGCGTTAAAAACTGTAAGTTCTTATCTACAATTCATGATAATTATGTCTCTCAGATGGTAGATGAACCGACCAAGGGAGATAATTTGCTGTGTTTGCTCCTTGTGAAATAGACCAGCCACAATTTCGGATCTACAGGTCCGGGAGCACTTGGGCACCAGCGATCATAATATGGTAAGCTTCAATGTAATACTCAATAGAACATTTCAAAGGGGAAATGCTAAAACCTGGAATTTTAGGAAAGCTGATTTGAACAAATTAAGGGAAGAGCTTAAATGTGTAGATTGGGACAATGTTATGGTAACTGGGGATACTGAACATAAATGGGGAAAGTTTAAGGATATACTACTAGAGTCCTGTAAAAAACTTATACCCTCTGGTAATAAAACGTCCCGGAATAAAAAGAAACCACTATGGATAAATAAGACTGTACAAAGTATAATAAAACAAAAACAAAGGGCGTTTAAAATCTTAAAGGCAGAGAATACAGAAATAGCATTTCAGGAGTATAAAGATATCAATAGGAAATGCAAAAAAAGAAATCAAGCAAGCAAAATTAGCTACTGAAACAAAAATCGTCAAGGACATTAAAATAAACTCCAAAACATTTTATAAATATGTCATTGCCAAAAGAAGAAAAAAGAATAGTATCGGCCCCTTAAAATATAACAGCATAATTAATGGTTGTTTTCAGAAGTACTTTTGACCTCTTCACAAGCATGATTCAGTCCCTTTCTTCCCCCATGGTGTCTCCCCATAAAGTCTACATTAGACTTAGATTGTCCTTTTTTCACACTCCATGGTTGATAAACCTTATTTGAACAACAGTACTGGGCATCAATGAGCCAGGCAGGCTATTAATCTTAAACAGAGGAAATGACCCATCAGTCTATATTAATATCTCATACCCCACATGACAAGGCCAACTAAGTGAAAAGTAGGGAGCAGCATGAAATTGTGCAAAGATGCTAATCCTTATTGAAATTATACAAACATTTTAAGAGCGTAGATATAACCAGTTTGAATGCATGGAGGGTAGTACAAAAGTGCCTATATCACACCATAAAATGATCAATCCACACCATATATAAAGAAAGTGTCCAACTGCAGATAAATAGTATAAGGGTATGTGCGCACGTTGCTTTTTACCTGCTTTTTTGCTGCTTTTTCTTCTGCGCTGTTTAATGCCAAAATGGATGTGTTCTTCTATTCAAGCAAAGTCTATGGGAATTTGGGTTTCTTGTTCACACTATGTTGTTCAAAATGCTGCCTTTTTGTGGCAGAACTTTGGTCAAAAATTCAGCTTTGCAGTGCAAAACCCAAATGGCAAAAACAATTGACATGTTGCTTCTTTGAAAAGCTGAGTTTTTGACCAAAGTTCTGCCACAAAAAGGCAGCATTTTGAACAGCATAGTGTGAACAAGAAACCCAAATTCCCATAGACTTTGCTTGAATAGAAGAACACATCCATTTTGGCATTAAACAGCGCAGAAGAAAAAGCAGCAAAAAAAGCAGGTAAAAAGCAGGTAAAAAGCAACGTGCGCACATACCCTAAGGCCTTGTGTGCAAGCTGCTTTTTTTGCTGCATTTTTGCTGCAGTTTGGGGTCGTAAACTGCATGTATGACCTTCCCCAGCAAAGTCTATGAGAAATCAGAAAGGTTGTGCGCACATTGCTTCTTTTTTTGCCAGCAGTTTTCATTGCAGAAAAAATAAGCAGCATGTCAATTCTTTTCTGCGCTTTTTCCTGCATTTTGCCATTGACAATGTTAAAAAAACCAAAGAGGCAAAAACACAGCCAAAAACGCACCGAAAACGCGGCAAAAACATATGAATTTTTTTAATGCACTTTTTCTGCCAGAGGACGCGTTTTTCGCTGGAGAAACAAAACTGCAGTGTGCGCACATACCCTAAATGCTACAGGTAGTGCACATCAAAATGAGTAGTTAGCAGGTGCATAAGTTTATCCGAGGTGCGGCACAGACACAGGACAGGTGGGGACTCAAACGATCGTTTTGTGGCTATTAAACCCGCTTCTTCATGGAGAGGTACACCTCTCCAAGGTGGAATGCAGTGTTTACACTCTTTTGGGTTACTAATACGGCATTATGAACTTCAGATGACACTTCACTTGGAAGCACTAGTGGCTATGCAGTATAGTGTTTGGCCATAGGCTGAAGGCGACAATAGATATTTCCTGCAAGTGGCATTATGAGCCGCTACTGTACGTCCCAATATGGAACACAGTACTGACTTTTGACTCGCTAGCAAGCCACTGGGTGCGTGTCACACATTGGTTCTTACAGACATCACGGACTGTCATAACGTTGTAGGGATCTGTACAGACTAGAGATTCTGACATTCCACCTAATAACTTCTCCAATGTCTGTCATCAGCGCAGACAGACCCAGGGATCGAATAACAGATTGGTAGTTCATAGGCAGGCTTGCAAGAGTTAATCACTGTTGATCTGCTTGTTAGTCTCCTTTGATGTGTTGTGGGGGAGCCAATCACATCTGCTCCCCTCCCATATATGCTGGCTAGATCATTTCTTGTATGCCAGCTATAGTTTATCTAAGCTGGTCTTGTGAGGTGTTATGGTCCAGATTAACTGGTGGTTATAGTATTTGTTGCTGTGTGTGGCTGTGAAGTTAACCCTTGTTGTCTTTTTTGTTGCACCTTCCTGCTCTTGCTTTCCTCCTGAGTCTCTAATTGTTTGTTCATGTGAGTTTGCAGTGTGTCAGATTTCTGATTTTCCCCGGTCTGTCTTTATCGGTGTTTCCATGTCACTCCTGTCCCTTCCCTGGTGGGAGGGAAGAATCAGATTAGTTCTGGTCAGTAGCATAAGCCAGGCATGAGACTCAGGCATCCCAACTATTAGGGGTAACCCTTAGAATAGGATTAGCCTATGGACCCCTAGCATGAGATACAGCATAGGAGCCCGTTCTTCGATATCCTACAGTCACGTTGTGACAGTAGGTGCACAGATGACATTGATTGACTGGGAAGTGTTGTCAATAATGCCGCTTGTATAAATCACATGTGAATTGGAAACTTACCTGTGTTTAAAATTATCTTGATGAGGTGCAGGATTTATATGATTGGTCAAAGCAGTGTAGAAATGGAGGGTATATACAATATTAACTGGAAAGAAAGAGTGTAATTGTATCTTATCTAAGTAAAAAGGATGTTGCAAAAGGGACAACTGCTCACCAGATAGGGGGTGTGAAGCCACAAACACAGAATAAACGTTTTAGCAACGCTGCTGCAGACCAACAGTAACGTAAATAAATTGAATTCAATAGATTGTCCCTGCAAGAAACAATTTATAGGGAGAAGAACACAACCTCTTCGCAATAGGTTAAACTCATATAGGGCCAATATCCTTAAAGTTTTCATCCTATATGGACTTTATAGACATTGTGCTTTGCCACATAACAAAAACAGAGCCACAGCGGTGCACGGTATTCTGGGGAAGAGGGTGCTATTTATTTTTACATTCCAATTTCACTTAATAAAAATATCCTCTCACAATTCTCTAATTCTACAAATACGACATATTTCCTAACAATTTCATTCTTCAATACTTTTTCTCTTTATTTTGAACCAACTTTAATTCATTTGGACTGTCATATGACGACATTGTGCTTCACTTTGCGCTTGTTTTTGAATGTTTTGTCTATCTAAATCTGTATATTGTCATAAATCTTACCAGTAGTTTATCCTGAAGACATTGACATTACTTCGAAACACTGACAATAAACTACACTTTGATCTTCTCAAATTTTTCATATATAACGGCATTGCAGGATCAACCCCTTCATTTCCAGCCTTCATAAATGGAGGGTATACTACACATTTCTATGTCCCCTGCAGAGAGGAGTGTGTGAAACACAGTCGTCTTATGTTTTGGCTTGGGCATTTATTCATTATGTTAGATATGTCAACTTTCACATAATGATGTTACAATTTCGTTCATGCTTATACAGTGTAATTCAAATGGATTTAACCATTTCTTGATAAGAAATAACAAAATGAATCTGAAAGTCTATAATAAAGTGATATGATAAATGTAAAAACTATGCAAAAGTCTCAAAAGTGAATATAAACCTATAAATGACTCCCCAACAGAATGTAAGCTAATACATGGAGCAATGCCAGAGTAGAAACATACAAATTAATTTTATTAATCAAAAATAGTACACAGAAAAGAAATAAAAAACACCCCATAAAACAGAAAAAAAGAGAGCCAAGGCAGTGTGATCTATAACAAATCACGCTATGGCAACAGAAATACATATATGATAAACAGATGATCCAAAAAATAAATAAATAGACAGGTGGGAATTACATGCATAGCAAAGGCTTGAAATAACAGCAAATGTCAGAGGGCAAAGTTCATAAATAATGAGATAAAATGCAGAGCAGAATACATGAAAAAGTGAATAAGTGCCTGTATCACAATGGAATTAGTAATAATCAAAAAGCTACACTAGCTCCAAATAAGTACCACTGAGGATCTAATAAACCTTGAACTAATAACGTGCAAGTCAAATTACATACTAAACTGCAGCATCATAAGTGAACCTGTAAAAAGAGGACCACCCTGTCCAGTGCCCAAACGTGTGGTCTGCAGTATCATCAGGAGGCACTATAGTTCTTGTATATGGTGTGTTTGTCCCCTCTGTTCACCAGTGTAATTGGGTGCGCGTGATCTGGCCATCACCTCACTAGACACCGCGCCCCCCGGAAGTCACAGTGCAGATGCGCATGCAGAGCGGTATCCATTAGCTACTCTAAACCATATAATTATCTGACATATAGAGGATAAACATACAAAAAAACAAAGAAAAACCACTAAAAACTATTTTTATTTATAATCTATTAATATTAAATTATATTCATTCGGTTAAAATCATATAGGATGATACCCAGGCAACCTTAGGGAATTTTAGGTCCCAGTCCTTGAATATCCTATTTGTCAGTTATTATTATTGTAGTAGAAGCGGCACTATACTGTACACACCCATTATTGTTCACTACCCAACCTAATACCTCACTGTGTGTTTTCACTCTTATATGACATCTGTCTGGTACTTGGCTATAAGGGTATTATCCTATATGATTTTAACCGAATGAATATAACTTGATATAAATAGATTATAAATAAAAGTTGTTTTTAGAGGTTTTTCTTTGGTATTTGAATGGTACCCATTAGCATAATAGGTGAGGTGGGGGAGGAAGTGACAGCACAGGATGCGCGCACACCCAACAGAAGGCTGGGATCTCCATATTTGAAGTGGGATCTGAGAATGGAAAGGATTCTATCTTATGCCCAAGAGTTTCAATTAGACAATCATAGAAAATAAAAAAAACTAGTAATCTGGAGCTGATGGGATTAGAATTAGAGATTGTATTGCATTTTATTGCCATCTAGTGGCCAAAAAAGATTACACCATCATTAACATCATGTCAGTTCGTCATGCAAAATATATATACTCTACTCACAAAAAGTTAGTGATATTTAGATTTCAATGAAATTTATGTAAAACATGAAAAGTTCACATTGGTAATGAAATTGAATATGTATACATGTTCTGAATAAAGTCTGGACCCGACGAAGCGCACGCGAGCACGAAACGGCTACCGTTGTCTCTGACGCCCCCGCATCACTTCCTGCTTTTTGATGTTTATTTTTTAAAGAATAAACAAAGATTTTTACTTGGTGCCAACTCCTTTCTTCTTCTATTCCGAAGTTATTACATGTGTTCTAATGGAGAGTGTTACATCACAGGTGTTTTTTTTCAGTCTCTGTCATGACCTATTTGTTGCACTGCATTACTTAAAAATGAATGTGGAGCAGTGAATGTTGTGTTAGTGCTGGACTTTTCTTTCTTTGGCTGAATTTTCAATAGGACACACTTGCAGTTGAGTTAATCCGTTATTGTTGAAAAATCTTTATGAAAGGATGCATCAGTCACTTCTTTAAGAAGACCAACTGTTTGTTTTGAAAGCCTTCTAGAAAGTTGCTGTTTGCCTGAAGAGAAATAGATGCATTTGTCAATTTTGCAACTTTATGGTAAGATGCATGTAAATCCTCATTCCAATATGACAAGCTATGAAGAAAAAAGCAACAACAACTATGTGTACTTAATGTCAGTTATATCTTTGTCAATAGTGTGACACATGAAGCCAGGGCACAGGAGTGTCGGCGTGCGGGCTGTTTAACCCCTTAACGACCGAGGGCAGTAAAATTACGTCCTAGCGGTCATAACGTTACTGCCCGCGGTCTGCCGGCAGCAGCATGCCGCGATCGGCGCACATCTCAGCTGATTTTCACAGCTGAGATGTGTGCCTGCTAGGCACGAGCAGAATTGTTATCTGCTCATGCCGTTTAACCCCTGAAATGGCGCTGTCAATATGTGACAGCGCCATTATAAACGCGATCGCGGTCAAGTTTTACTTACCGCCCAATACCGGAAGTCGCGTGACATGAACACGTGACTTACGGTGGTTGTCATGGTAGCACAGGGTCATGTGATGACTCCTGTGCTAGACATGAACCACTTTCACTTTCGGTTTCTACGGAGGCCAGGGAAGCAGGAAGTGCACGTATCTGCTGTTTACAGCTGTGTAGCTGTGATCAGCAGATAGTGCAGAGAGATCGGATTGTTGATCGCTATAGCCCCCTAGGGGAACTAATAAAATAAAAAAAAAAAGTAAAAAAAAAAGTTTTAAAAAATTAAAAAAAAAAAACCTAATAGTTCAAATCACCCCCCTTTCGCCCCATTGAAAATTAAAGGGTTAGAAAAATAAAAAATATACACACATTTGGTATCGCCGCGTTCGGAAACGCCCGATCTATCAAAATATAAAATCAATTAATCTGATCAGTAAACGGCGTAGCGGCAAAAAATTCCAAATGCCAAAATGAGGTTTTTTTGTCGACACAACTTTTGCGCAAAATGCAATAACAGGCGATCAAAACGTAGCATCTGCGCAAAAATGGTACCGTTAAAAACGTCAGGTCGAGACGCAAAAAATAAGCTGTCACTGGGCCATAGATCCCGAAAAATGAGAACGCTACGGGTCACGGAATATGGCGTAAAATGTGCGCCACTTTTTTCAGACAAACTTACGAATTTTTTTTAACCCCTTATATAAAAGTAAATCTATACATGTTTGTTGTCCACAAACTTGCACTGACCTGAGGCATCACACCCACACATCAGTTTTACCATACAGTGAACACAGTGAATAAAATATCTCAAAAACAATAGTGCTATCGCACTTTTTTTGCAATTTTTCTGCATTTGGAATTTTTTTGTCGTTTTCCAGTACACTATATGGTTAAACCTATGGTTTCATTTAAAAGTACAGCTCGTTCCGCAAAAAATGAGCCCTCACATGACCATATTGACTGAAAAATAAAAAAGTTACGTCTCTCAGAAAAAGAATGGCGGAAAAAAAACGGAAAGCGAAAAATCGGCCGGTCGTGAAGGGGTTAAGGGATCTACAAAGTGAAGCCTGTTTTAAAAAATCATAAAGAAAAAGTTCCTGTTTAAAATTAACAAATTTTATTAGTCATTTACTATAAAAAACTGTCGGTGCAGTCATACAGAATAGCCACTTAAAAGTGGTTGAGCGGGTGAGAGGGACAAGTGCACCAGATGTCGATATTGAAGATGTTATTGGGTATAGGAGGGGGTTGGCTAATTCTGGCCCTATGAATTCCCCCTACCTACCAGCGGAGTGTAAACACCCTAACACTCGGTGCCCCCGCTCCTCGGCGGCTGTCCCTTACTGACCCTCCAAATCCACAAAACCACCATCACCATATAGTGTAAGTGCAAAAAGTGCAGGTCAAAAACAATAATTGTCAGGGTAACTACTCTATAGAGTCAGTAAATGTCAAATTGCAGTAGTTCCCTTAAGGATAAACAGACAATACTTATATCCTGAAAGACAAGTCAATGCAAATATAGTCAAAAAACTGCTTAAGCACCTGCACACCCATCTCAGGTAATAGTACTTATCATCTCTATACGATTAAAGTACTTATCAGATCGCTTGTCATCTCAACGCGTTTCTCCCTCAGGATATCTGGGGGTTCATCAGGAGATGTTCAGAGGTCTATAGAACCGATACCACAATGGAGATCCGGTTACAGCTGTGCCTGGTGGCGCCACTACGGACCACAAAAATCTGGGTCCTGTCTCATTAGTGGTGTCAGGTCATTAGTGGTGTCAGGAGTAATGCCTCATCATGCCATACGCCACCTCCACTTTAATCAGCTCGGTCAGTGCTGTATTACCCCGCCCCCAAGAGGCTTACCGTCCGTTTTCTTTGAACCGCCGCGCCATTTCACCGGCGGTCGCTTCCGGTGTGAGTTCCATCTGACGTCATACAGGACGTAGTATGCTTTCCATACTACACTGACGCAGCAATGACCCTGACTGTGTGAACAAGGCCACCTTGGCCGAAACGTTTCTTGTTGTTTGGTCGCATATCCTACTGTTGGGGTTCTGGCTTCCATTTCCCCTGTATAGTACTCCCTTCAAGCATTGTTAAAAATAATATTTGTTTTCACTTTTGCATCAAAAACGAGTGAGCAGTGTTTTTCTTGACTATGGTGTGAAAATGGCAACATGGATAATTTTTTTTTTTCTTCAAAGTTCTAATTTTATTTCTTTAATAAAACAAAAACAAAAAAACAAACAAAACAAAACAAAAGAAACACTGGACAAGATTGGTAATGCCGTAATTGTACTCATGAGGAGAATCATATTGCAATGTCATTTTTACCACACGATGTACGCTGTAAAAACAATTCCCAATAAACAATCCCAGGATTGCATGTTTTTTTTTTTTAGAATTACACTGCACTTGGAAATTTTTTCCTGTTTTCCAGGACACAGTGATAAAGTGAATGTTGTCACCTTAAGTTCATTCCACACAAAAAAGCCCCCATCGTCCATGTGGACAGCAAAATAAAAAAGTTATAGCTCTTGGTAGAAGAGGAGGGAATAACAGAAATAGAAAACCCCCCCAAAAAAACAAAGTGCCACATGGGGGAGGTGTAAAAAGGCTAAGATACCTGTACATTGTGTTGAAAATGAAAAGTGTAGCATTAGGACAGAACACGCACCAGACTAGATTAATGGTTGGACACAAAGCACTTGTAAAGAACCTACTTACAATTGTAAAGCGGGACAAGCAGCGTCTTGTACAATGACTTGTGATTAGACAGCTTTGTAAGAAATGCATGACAATTCAGCCATTGGGCTGACTCAAAAGGAAACGGTCCAGATGCATTTTTAGTCCCAAGAGTAAAATCTGTAGACAAAAAATTACAACATTTTACTTTTAAAGCTACTGAATAAAAGGACACACAAAAAAAGAAAAATTAAAAACCTGTACATTGTAAAGTTAAAACAGCAACTAATGCTAGGACTATAAGAACTTGTGTAACAAGCATGGATGTGAAAACGTAACTGCCGGAATTATGAAGTATTGCAAAATGTTTTGATCTATGAGAAAGTTTGTGACAACTATATAGAATTTGTCAAATTTATCCTCCTCTCAATGTGAGCTGTTATTTGGACGCAATACTTGTACAGTTTCATGTCACCATAGAACGTTAGCCATATACATAACAAAAAAAGCATAAAGCAATTTTTTTACAAAGATAATAATAATAATAATAATAATACAAAAAAAAAATCATAATGAAAGCACACACATTCATCCTTGACTGGGTCACTTTTGACTTGAGCCAAAACTCAAATAAAGCTTTTACCTTCTGGAGTCCCCTCTTGTGAAGGAAGGGGTACTGTCACAGGGGTATTACGTAAAGGTTGTAGTGAGTGGGTGAACGCACACCAGCGCTCGTTGGATCTGCTTTGCTTACCAGTTAACTGAGCAGACATTACTTGTACTGGCCCTGCTAGATCTGCAGTTCTTTTTGTCTTTCTTGGCTTTCCGTCCTGAGCTGTCTCAGCTATTGATTTCTCCACTCCACTCTGCAATATGTACTCAGCACTTTGACTTGGTAGTCTTGGTAGATAGCTTGCTACTCAGTGGGCTTGGAGGTGTGAGCCATGGAAAGAGAAATCACTTTGGATTTGATCATGGAGATTCCTGCTTGGAAGTTTGTTTGGGGTCTTCCTATTCATTATAACCTTTTGATTTATTTCCCATTCCTTCCCCTTTTTTGCCCACCTGTTATTTGGGTTGCATGTTAAGTGAATGCAGTTTTTTTTCCCCTATCGTTTTCCCTTTTTGTCTATCTTAGAGCAGGACTAGTGTTTCTGCTGCACTGCTCACTAGACAGTGAGTAGGGTCAGACAGGCCATGTGACCGCCACAGGGGGGAGAAAGAACCAGTCTAGGGACATCAAGGGAGCTCCAGGTTGCTCAGGCTGATTGACAGGGGTTACCATTCCTGTGGGTCACTAGAGGCAGTGGTTTTCACCCCATCCTCGCCGTGCACCGTTCAGTCTCTTGGTGGAGCTCGATAATCAGGGACTGCCCTGGAGTGGAACTTGGTACCTACCAACAGTAAGTCCAACCCCACAATCAGTACTTCTGAAGCTGGAAAGTGTACACCTGGCTTCAGAAAGTGTTCACCTGGCTTCAGAGGTGCAATGACCGTGGGAAAGTAAGTCACGCATATGCACGAGATTTGCAGACAGCTGGTGATGATGCTGACTCATGCAAATCATGTTATCATACCCATAGGGGCGCGATAACATGCCGAATGGGATGACTAGTCTTGGGAAACAAATAGACAGTAGCTGGAAGTTTTGAGGAATTGGAGAACTGGTCAGGTTCTGTTAAAGAAGAAAGTCTGCAAATTACACAGACAAAGTAGTAAAGAAACAAACAATGCAATAGGGAAGAGGGTAAGAAAGGGGATGAACCAGAAAGGGAGGTCGCTAAACTGCCTACAACAGGGATTGTGTCAAACACTTCTCATCCAGTATGAAAACATTGGAAAGGACATTAACACAAACCAGGAAAACCAAATGTCAAAGAAATCATTTTCTTTATTGTCATCCTATGCTCTAGTCACCTCCTTGTACAGCACAATACAGGTAATGCCTCAATTTATAACAGGCAGGGGTATGAAGAATTCTATAGGCTGTATTTACAATGTGGCAAATTATTCTCAAAGTGCCCTAATAGTCCATTTTTATTTGTAGATGTGGGACTGGGAAGCATTAAAAGCAAGGCATACTTTGGGGTCATTTTGGGGTTTGTACAACATGTTTTAAAATGAAGAGATGTTTTGACATAATAGAAATATAAGGGGGTATCTGTTCTACTCCAGGAAACATGTAACCTTGAGCCTGGGGCTGAGGCCCACCTCCAAAACACATGTGAGGCTGCAGGGAACATTCTATTACAATTTACAGGGGACTTGTACCACTGTGCAAGGATCTTACAATTGAGTTCTTGTAGCCTACATGACATAGAAAAGTTATATTATTTATATAATTTCAAAAAATTTGTCCCACGTTTATCAGTTCTTTAGACCACTCCTGAGAATAAATAAATCCACTGGAGCCCCAGTAACCATATCATTGACTCAAGATATTGTACATGTTGGTGCCTTAAGGCCACGTCTCACTAAGCGACATTGCTAGCGACATCGCTGCTGAGTCACGGTTTTGGTGACGCAACAGCGATCTTGCTAGTGATGTCACTGTGTGTGATATCCAGCAACGACCTGGTCCCTGCTGTGAGGTCGCTGGTCGTTGCTGAATGTCCTGGACCATTTTCTTCAAAGGCGATGTCCTGCTGGGCAGGACGCATCGCTATGTTTGACACTGTGAGACAGGGTCCCAATGACGAGAAACAACGCTAGTAAGGACAGCACCACCATAGGGTTAATAGGAAACGTGCCACCACCAATAAGCACAGAAGCAAAAAACAGAATTTATAATGGGTATATGGGGCACATCTTCACGAAATGTACCAATCTAAAATAAAACAGAGTCCAAGCAGTCATATGCAAAATGTGAAAACGTGGGTTTTTTGGATTGGTACATTTAGTGAAGCTGTGCCCCATATACCCATTATAAATTCTGTTTTTTGCTAGGGTCCCAATAACAGCAGAGATCGTTATACAGGTTGCTACTGCGACCTGTATCGTTACTGAGTCGTTGGTATGGTCTGACTGTGTGACATCCCACCAGCGACCTCCCAGCGACTTAGCAGGGATCCTTATCAGGTTGCATCGTTTTCGGGATCGCTGGTAAGTCGCTAAATGTGACAGGGGCTTTAGTGTCAAAGTACATTTTCTTGACTACCGTAAGTGAAGCTGAGGGGACTGAAAATATTATTAATTTATTTGTGAGGTATGACTGTTTTCAGATCATTCAAAATTTGAAAATTGCAAATACTTCTAAATTTGCAAGACATTTTAGATATTTTCATGAATAAACACAAATCATATCAACCTAAATCTACCACTAACAAAGTACAATATATCATGACAAAACAACTAGGAATCACTGGGATCAGAAGAAGTATTGCAGAGTTATTACCACATGAAGTTACCTGTCAGAATTTAAAAATGGGGCTTGGGCAGGAAGGTCAAATCTAGCTATGTATGGAACAGGTTAAGAGCTACCCCTTAATGAAAACTCCCCTTTGATAAACTGTGTAATAGAGTTGCTTTGTCATATACAGTAGTATATATAGTATAGTATATACATATACTGTGTAATAGAGTTGCTTTGTCATATACAGTAGGTACACTGAAATTGAAGGAAGATTATGGTAACGATATCAAATGTAAAACTCTTTAATGACCTATTAAGTACGGCATTGTTTGCTGTGCTACATAGTAGGCATCTGTCTATAACTGCAGCTTGATAAAAATGTAACAATTTAAATGCCTCTGTCATTCTCCGACACTGGCATTTAAATGACATCAGTAATGGTGCTTGTGGCCACTGGTTCCAATGGCGTGATAGCGGGTTACTGATGTGCTACCATGGCAGCCAGAGGCCAGCTGAAGGCCCCTGTAACTGCAATGTTGGTTCTCCTGTGGAGCTGAGTCATTGGCGGAGTATTATAGGAGAACAACAATATTATACTGGGTTATTTCATTATATATTGTAAGCAGAAAAAAAATACAGTAAGGGCCAAGTGTTGGCACCCTTGAAATTGTTCCAGAAAATTAACTATTTCTTTCAGAAAATTATTAAAATTACACATTTTTACTTCCTTTGAGTGTATGGCAAAAACACCGAAACACAGAGGGAAAAAAAGGCAAATTGGACATAATTTCACACAAAATCCCCAAAATGGGCTGGACAAAGTGATGGCACCGTCAACTTAATATTTGGTTGGAATAAATAACTGCAATTATTTGTTTCCTATAATCATCAAACAAGTTTCTAACACCTCTCAACTGGAATTTTTGACCACTCTTCTTTTGCAAACTGCTCCAAGTCTCTCATATCTAAAGAGCGCCTTTCTCCTAAAAGCAATTTTATGATCTCTCCACAGCTGTTAAATGAGTTTTAGATCCAGACTCATTGCTGCCACTTCAGAACTCTCCAGCGCTTTCTTTCCATCCATTTCTTGGGGTTTCTTGAAACATGTTTGGGGTCATTGTCCTGCTAGAAGACTCATGATTTAGGGTGTAAACCCCCATTTCTGACATTGGGATTACAAAAAAATCTTTTGGTAATCCTCAGATTTCACAGTACCTTGCATACAGTCAAGGCACCCAGTGCCCCAAACCCCAAAACATCTTTTAAGCTCCATCATATTTGACTGTAGGTATTGTGTTTTTTTCTTTGTGGGCTTCATTTCAGTTCCAATAAAAAGTGCAATGATGTGCTTTACCAAAAAGATCTATCTTCGTGTCATCTGACCACAAGCCGCTTTCTCAGAAGGATTTCTCCTGCCATAGGGTGTCATTTACTTTAAATATCAACAGATAGCTCGCACTGACACAGATATACTCTGAGCCTGCAGGACAGCTTCAATTTCTTTGGAACTTTATTGGATGTCCTTATCCAACCTTCCAGAGTTGCAATCCTTCATCGAGTTTTTTCTTCCATCCACGTCCAGGGAGATTAACTTTCATGCCATGGGTTGTAAACTTTTTAATTATGTTGCACACCGTGGACAAAGGAACATCAAGATCTCTGTAGATGGACTTGTAACCAGGGCTGTGGAGTCAGAGTCATACCGCTCAAGAAGGAGACAGGTTCTGTGTACTAGAGATTAACGTGTTTGGTCAGACATGTGAATATCAACCCAAGAACAAAAGCAAAAGACCTTGTGAAGGTGCTGGCGTCAGCTGGTAAGATTGTGTCATTATCCACAGTGAAATGAGTAGTGTATCAACATGGGCTGAGATGCCACTGTCAGCAAGAAACCATTACTCCAAAAGAAACCTAAAACAGCCAGATTAGAGTTTTCAGGAACATAGACCTTAATTTTTGGAGACATGTTCTGTGGTCTGACGAAACTAAAATTGAACTGTTTGGCTATAAAGTTCATTGCTACATTTGGAGGAAAAAGGGAGAAGCTTTGGAGCTTAAGAACACCATCTCAACTGTGAAACACGGGGGTGGCAGCATCATGTTGTGGGGTTGTTTTGCTGCAGGAAGGACTGGTGCACTTCACAAAATAGATGGCATCATGAGCAAAGAAGATTATGTGGCAATACTGAAGCAAGATCTCAAGATATTAGACAGGAACTTAAAGCTTGGGTAGAAATGGCTCTTCCAAATGGACAATGACCCAAAGCATACTGCCAAACTGGTTACAAAGGGGCTTAAGGATAACAAAGTCAATGTTTTGGGGCGGCCATCACAAAGCCCTGATTTCTACTGGAAGTAAAGCGCTATGGAATTAACAGTGCTATATAAGTGAATAAATATTATAAATTATTATATAAATCCTATTGAAAACTTGTGGACAAAGCTGAAAAGGCAGGTGCGAGCAACGTGACCTACAAACATTGCTCAGTTACATCAGTTCTGTCAGGAGGAATGGGCCCAAATTCCTACCACCTATGGTGGCATGCTTGTGATGGATATCCAAAACGTTTGACCAAAGTCATACAGTGAAAGGGCAATGCTACCAAATACTAATGGCAAAGATGGAAACATTACAAATTTGTAGAAAGTAATAAAAAGGCCTTAGAACATGCTCTCTCATTATTCTGGCATTTGGTAAATATAAATAATTTTGGTTCCTAATTGACCTAAAATGGGAAAGGTTTATTCTGATTTTATGTCAGATAGTGAGAAAAACATGCAGATGCGTCTTTATAGATAGAGTATGTAAACTTCTGGTTTCAACTGTATGAGGGAGTCGGAATCGGAATCAGGGAAATTGAGGAGTCGGAGGTTTCGCTTACCGACTCCCCAGCCCTGCCTGTAACCTTAAGATCATTGATGTTTTTCAACAATTTTCGTTCTCAAATTTTCAGAGTTTTTTTTCTCTTTTTTCTGTTCTCCATGCGTAGTGTGGCACACACAGACACACAATACAAAGTTGGAGTGAACTTCTTCCCCTCTTATCTGGTATCAATTGTGATTTTTTTATATTGCCCCCACCTAATACTTTCCACATGCTTGAAATAAATTATTTACCCACTATTTTGGAAAGGTGGCAACAATTTTGTCAGGACCATATTTGGGGTTTTATGTGAAATTATGTTCAACTTGTTTTTTTTGTTTTGTTCCAATACACACAAAAGTAAATAAACATGTATAACAACAATACTTCATTTTCTGGAACAATTTCAAGGGTGCCAACACTTTCAGCCATCACTATATAGATATATATATATATATATATATATATATATATATATATATATATACACACATACAGTACAGACCATTAGTTGGGACACACCTTCTCATCTCTAGAACAACTATTAAGAGGAGACTTTGTGCAGCAGGCCTTCATGGTAAAATAGCTGCTAGGAAACCATTGCTAAGGACAGGCAACAAGCAGAAGAGACTTGTTTGAGCTAAAGAACACAAGGAATGGACATTAGACCAATGGAAATCTGTGCTCTGATCTGATGAGTGCAAATTTGAGATCTTTGGATCCAACCACCGTGTCTTTGGTGAACGGATGGACTCTACATGCCTGGTTCCCACCGTGAAGCATGGAGGAGGAGGTGTGACTGTGTGGGGGTGCTTTTCTGGTGACACTGTTGGGGATTTATTTAAAATTGAAGGCATACTAAACCAACATGGCTACCACAGCATCTTGCAGCGGCATGCTATTCCAGCCGGTTTGCGTTTAGTTGGACCATCATTTATTTCTCAACAGGACAATGACCCCAAACACACCTCCAGGCTGTGTAAGGGCAATATGACTAGGAAGGAGAGTGATGGGATGCTACGCCAGATGACCTGGTCTCCACAGTCACCAGACCTGAACCCAATCAAGATGGTTTGGGGTGAGGTGGACCGCAGAGTGAAACCAAAAGGGCCAACAAGTGCTAAGCACTCCTGGGAACTCATTCAAAACTGTTGGAAAACCATTTCCGGTGACTACCTCTTGAAGCTCATCAAGAGAATGCCAAGAGTGTGCAAAGCAGTAATCAAAGCAAAAAGGTGGCTACTTTTTTTTGGTATTGCCATAAATGCATTGATCTGGAGAATCTATTGCCAGGTCAGTTTTAATCACACAATGAACACCATAGATAAACAAAAAATACTGGTAACATTTAGTGCAGAGAGGAAGTACATAATATTATAACATACCTTTATTTTTTTCCTTTAAAATAATGTAGAAACAAGGTGCCATGTCAGAAATTACCGTGAGAAAAAACAAAGGATTATTCTTTATACTATGATCAAACGGAAGTTGTCGAACACAAGTGTGGAACCTACAACAGCAAACACAATAAGCGGGACGGTAAGAAATTCCTGAACAAAGAATTACTGATTTTAACATAAAAAAATGATTAAATGGAATGAAAGCAGGGAATGTATACCTAAGGTTATCCAAAGACTAAATAACAGATTTTTCTTTACGGTCTTCAATATGGCATAACACTAGACAATTACTGTAGATTAACCAGGTTCATCACAGCATGAGTATAGCTCAAAGATAGCAGAGGAACCTAGATATGGAACTATATGCCATAACCCCTAGATTACCCCCTTTACGCCATGGCCATTGTCTGTTTTGTTTCCCCCCCAATCTTTGAAGAACCATACTTTTTGGATTTTTCAGTCACTATAGCTGTATTAGGACTTTGTTTTGCAGGACATTTAATACTTTTGAATGACACCATTTATGTTACCATAGAGTATACTGGAAAACGGGAAAAAAAATCCAAGTGCGGTGAAAATAAATTAAAAGAAGTTTAATTCTACAATTTTTTTTTCTTTAATTTAATTTACCACATTCACTATATGGTAAAACCGACCTGACAGTATGATTCCCCACGTCAAAAATACCAAACGTGTGTTTTTGTTCTTTTATTTATTTATGTAGTGAATTTTTAGGGGGAAATTTAGAAGAAATGTTTTTTTTGCTTTTGTTGCCATGTTTTGAGACTCGAAAAGTTTTAATTTTTCAGGATATGGGGTTATGGCTTATTTTTACACCCTTAGCTGACATTTTTACTGATACCATTTTGGGGTAGGTACAGTGTTATGAATATATTCCATCCCACAAGGACATTAAAAGGGAATCTGTCACCAGGTTTTTGCTCCTCCCATCTGAGACAGAGTCCCTGATTCCAGTGATGTGTCACTTACTGAGCTGTTTGCTGCCAGTTTGATAAAATCAATGTTTTCTCTGCTGCAGATCTAGCAGTTATACAGTGCTCATAAATGTGCTGGACTACCTGCAGCACGCCAAGTAGTCCTCTAATGATAATCTACTGCTAATTAATCAGTGATTTTATGAAAACTACACTACACAGCCCAGTAAATGACACCGCTGGAATCAGGATCTCTGCCCATATAGAATGCTGCTCTCAGATTACGTGGCAAAAACCTGGTGACAGATTCTCTTTATGTACATAACATTGGAGGTATTAAATGTAAAAAACCTTAATGTTATTCAATGGTGCAAAGCTGATCTCCCATTGCAAATCAGATGCCACTTACCCAAGCAAGTCTATGGGTACAAGAAACTCATTGGACTGTATTAAAACGACATTGAGTTACGCAGCCTCATAGGTTGGAGAATTGAATCACACTATGTGGACACTAATCAAACTCTCCTTGATTGATCGAAGTCCCATTTACATAATCAAACTGATTCTCTCAGATGACGTTACTATATTTACTGTGGATTGGTCCTGGTTTGCCAGAAGTAATGACGATGAGCAGCGTGCAAAAAGGTATCACCTGCAACACACAAGTCTATGCACCTAGCTAGTATTTCAAACCCCTTGTGGTATGTCTGGGCGAAGGAGAAATGGGCCTCGCCCGCCACTGCCGCCCTATGCACCCTCACAACTGGCGTAGTTGGCATGATCAGGCATTGTTTCAGGAAAATCTACATGACAATTTTGCCATATAAGAGCTTATTGTTTGTGGAACGAGTTGTACTTTTACATGAAACCATGCGTTTTACCATATAGTGTACTGGAAAACGGCAAAAAAAATTCCAAGTATGGAAAAATTGCAAAAAAAAAAAGTGCAACTGCACAATTATTTTTGGGGTATTTTATTCACCATGTTCACTATATGGTAAAACTAATGTGTCGGTGTGATGTCTCAGGTCAGTACAAGTTCATAGACACCAAACATTTATAGGTTTACTTTTATATAAGTTAAAAAAAAATTCAGAAGTTTGTCCCAAGAAAAGTGGCGCACTATTTGCGCCATTTTCCGAAACCTGTAGCGTTCTCATTTAGTGATGGCTTATTTTTGTGTCTTGTGCTGATGTTTTTAACAGTACCATTTTTGAGTAGATGCTACGTTTTGCTCGTCTGTTATTGCATTTTGTGCAAAATTTGTGTCTACCAAAAAACATAATTTTGGGGTTTGAAATTTTTTGCCGGTTAATTGATTTTATATATTCATAGATTGGGCATTTCTAAATGCAGCGATACCAAATATGTGTATATTTTACATTTTTTAACCCTTTAATTTTCAATGAAGTGAGAAGTTAAACTTTTAGATTTTTTTAACTTTTTTTTTTTTTTTTTTTTATTTTACTAGTCCCACTAGGGGGCTATAAGGATCAGCAGTCTGATCGTTTGTTCATTTGTCCTGATCATAGGTGCACAGCTCAGACCAGGAGAAATGCTGCTCTCCTCTTACAGCCAGCACAGCATGACTCTGTGCCACCATGACAACTATCGGCTCCCCGTGATAGTGTCAAGGCGCAATCCCCACCGTGGCCATTTACATCACACTGTCACATTTTGACAGCGCAATGTAAGGTGTTAACAGGCGCTAGTGGATTGCAGATCCACCCGCGCCTGATAGCCGCACATGTCTGCTGTTCAAATCAGCTGACATGTGCGGCACTCACCGCCAGCTCACCACAGCAGCCGGCAGTGATTACACCGACATTATCTCGGACGTACCCAGTATGTCCAATGTCAGTAAGAGGTTAAAAAAATTATCAAAACGTTATGCGTACAGTGGAATTGCATTTATTTTTTGTCCATTTGCTTCAATAGAGGCTTCCCCCCTCCATTTTTCAGCACATTATATGGTAAAGTAAATGGTGTCATTCAAAACTACAAACAAACCTTCATACTATGTCACAATAAAAAAAAAAGCTATGGCTATTTGAAAAAGAGAAAACTAAAAGGCAAAAATTTAATTGGCTTGGACTAAATGAATGACATGTGCTATATTTAATCTTTCAATACCAAACAACTGACTTTTTGTACACTTCTGGTATAGTTTTCGGGTCTCAGATATACATATTATGTAGAATGTAACTCAGTTGTTGGGCTGAGCTCACAAGGGCCCATCAGTAACATTGATTCTGGGGGCCCACTGTAAAAAAAAAACAAACAAAAAAAACCCCTGACCCTAATCCACAAATTGACTTATGTTCCTATATTATATTAAACTGGGCAGACAGTCGTACATTAAACTTTCTGTAAATAGTGAAACAATGTGACTCATTAGCACATCCTCACAGTGCCAACTGGGAGATTTACCTCCTCCCTGTTGGCCAGTCCAATCCTGAATATACAGTTAGATCCAGAAATATTTGGACAGTGACACAAGTTTTGTTATTTTAGCTGTTTACAAAAATATGTTCAGAAATACAATTATATATATATATTGGGCTGAAAGTGCACACTCCCAGCTGCAATATGAGAGTTTTCACATCCAAATCGGAGAAAGGGTTTAGGAATCATAGCTCTGTAATGCATAGCCTCCTCTTTTTCAAGGGACCAAAAGTAATTGGACAAGGGACTCTAAGGGCTGCAATTAACTCTGAAGGTGTCTCCCTCATTAACCTGTAATCAATGAAGTAGTTAAAAGGTCTGGGGTTGATTACAGGTGTGTGGTTTTGCATTTGGAAGCTGTTGCTGTGACCAGACAACATGCGGTCTAAGGAATTCTCAATTGAGGTGAAGCAGAACATCCTGAGGCTGAAAAAAAAAGAAAAAATCCATCAGAGAGATAGCAGACATGCTTGGAGTAGCAAAATCAACAGTCGGGTACATTCTGAGAAAACAGGAATTGACTGGTGAGCTTGGGAACTCAAAAAGGCCTGGGCGTCCACGGATGACAACAGTGGTGGATGATCGCTGCATACTTTCTTTGGTGAAGAAGAACCCGTTCACAACATCAACTGAAGTCCAGAACACTCTCAGTGAAGTAGGTGTATCTGTCTCTAAGTCAACAGTAAAGAGAAGACTCCATGAAAGTAAATACAAAGGGTTCACATCTAGATGCAAACCATTCATCAATTCCAAAAATAGACAGGCCAGAGTTAAATTTGCTGAAAAACACCACCTCATGAAGCCAGCTCAGTTCTGGAAAAGTATTCTATGGACAGATGAGACAAAGATCAACCTGTACCAGAATGATGGGAAGAAAAAAGTTTGGAGAAGAAAGGGAACGGCACATGATCCAAGGCACACCACATCCTCTGTAAAACATGGAGGAGGCAACGTGATGGCATGGGCATGCATGGCTTTCAATGGCACTGGGTCACTTGTATTTATTGATGACATAACAGCAGAGAAGAGTAGCCGGATGAATTCTGAAGTGTACAGGGATATACTTTCAGCCCAGATTCAGCCAAATCCCGCAAAGTTGATCGGACGGCGCTTCATAGTACAGATGGACAATGACCCCAAGCATACAGCCAAAGCTACCCAGGAGTTCATGAGTGCAAAAAAGTGGAACATTCTGCAATGGCCAAGTCAATCACCAGATCTTAACCCAATTGAGCATGCATTTCACTTGCTCAAATCCAGACTTAAGACGGAAAGACCCACAAACAAGCAAGACCGGAAGGCTGCGGCTGTAAAGGCCTGGCAAAGCATTAAGAAGGAGGAAACCCAGCGTTTGGTGATGTCCATGGGTTCCAGACTTAAGGCAGTGATTGCCTCCAAAGGATTCGCAACAAAATATTGAAAATAAAAATATTTTGTTTGGGTTTGGTTTATTTGTCCAATTACTTTTGACCTCCTAAAATGTGGAGTGTTTGTAAAGAAATGTGTACAATTCCTACAATTTCTATCAGATATTTTTGTTCAAACCTTCAAATTAAACGTTACAATCTGCACTTGAATTCTGTTGTAGAGGTTTCATTTCAAATCCAATGTGGTGGCATGCAGAGCCCAACTCGCGAAAATTGTGTCACTGTCCAAATATTTCTAGACCTAACTGTATGTAGGGGGTACTTGAGGGTATGGTAGTTGTTACCGGGTGTAGTCTTCCGTAACGAACCCTGGCACCCATACAGTGTCGGACTGGCTACCGGAGGAACTGCAGTAATACCAGTCCTGGCTGCGGTTACCTGCATTGAACTGCGGAGCTCTCACCTGAGCTGCGGAGTGCATCCTGGCAGCTATCATGGACTGAACTGTTATAGCCGGGGAATCAGTCGGCGCTCACAGTTCAGTCCTGCAAACCCGCGGCTCAGTCCAGGCTCCACTCCGGAGATCAGGTGAGAGCTCTGGAGTTCAATGCAGGTAAACACGGCCAGGACTGGTATTACAGCAGTTCCTCCAAATACATAAATTAGGGTTGCGGCTCTGTCACATAAAGATCAGGCTGCACTCCATTGTAGTAGATAACAGCCCTTTTTTACTTGGCATGAACTTGTTAATCGGTATATACACAATATGCTGCACTTCAGGGTAATCCTTCACGTCCTCCTAGACTGCTGCACTCACTGAACACTACATTCGTCAGTTCCTTCACTACTAGGACTATGAAACCCTCTTTTCTACCCCTGCTGCAGCCACACGTCCATCTTCTCAGAGACCAGTCTCTCAACTGCCGTTTTTCCACTCTGCACGAGCCTCCATCTGCCCTAGCCATTACCAGGGTAACAGCTCGTTCTGTACAAGGACGTAACTTCCCCCAGCAGCACTACCCTGCCTTCTCTATCTAACCTATCAGAAAGCTTACCCTATCCTCTCACTAGCCCCTACAATAGAAGCTAATTCTATTCTCAGGTATTAATGCCCCATAACTACTTTTACAGTCAGGGCTATCTATGCAACAGCCCTACATAGCAATACCTTTCACTAACTAACACTGCTACATCGGCCTAGCAGCTATTCCTTATTGACATATTTTCATGCAACATTACACAGCAATATGGTCAACATCTCTGAGGGAAGGAGGTCGCCCACATCTATCACATACCTGTATGCCTGAAGTAACAGGATCTTGTATGCATTAATGTGCACAGTTTGCAGAGTGTTTACCTATAGATTTGGAAGAAAACATATTATTTCCCATATAGTAACCACACAAAAATCTTATTCCACACACATTTAGAGAATTGAGACTTACCTGAAGGTCAAGAAAGAGGCTGTGGCACTTAAGTCGAAGGATGCTTAACAATTTATGCCTCAAATTTTCACCAGCTTTAGAACTATGAAAAAACGATAGACTTGAACGAATGGATGTGCACGAAAAGCTGCGGACATGAAATAAATGTTATGTATTTTGAAGAAAGTTATTTAGATGAGCAACACATCTGTATAAAGCTTAACAAAAGGTATTAAGTCATGGGAAAAAGCCAAAAGTAAACCTTTCTTCAAACCCATGCATCAGGGCCTAAATCACATTAAAAAAATGTATGAGAGAGAACTTTTTTTGGTGTCAGCGGGCAATACTTGTATGATTTTAGAAGTCGGGGTGGCCGACACAATTGTTAAGACTCGTGCCCACAATCTGTGTTAGCAGCGTTTTGGACGCAGCATATTTTGACATGGTCCAAAGCACTGTGTTGTACAGTACAAGCATAGTGGATGGAAATTATAGAAATCCATGACCACTGAGCTTCTTTTCTCCACAGCATAAACTGACCTACAGCACAGCTTTCCAAGCGGCAGGATGTTAATTGCAGAGATGCAAGTGTTCTCAGTGGGGGAACAGAGTGAAAATCCACTGGGCCCAGAATCCTGACCATGGGCATGGACGCTGCGTTCTATTGCGGAGAATGCTAGCGTGTCCACAAGAGGAAAGACACAGAGTCTAGAACAAAGTGTCGTCCTGACCGTGGGAATGTAGCATTATTTACTGCGCTTTCTTTTTATAGTGGCTGTATACAATATCTATGACAATAAATGTACATGAAGAGATCATGTGAATTACAATTTAGAAATTGACACAGTTGCAATCCTATAAATTGCATGAGCCCACTGGTCATAGAAAAGAATGATTTATTAAAAGCAGATGTCTGTATTGCTTTTCCATTTTAGTGCACTATCTTTTGACGGTAGGAGTTGCGAGTCCCTAGATTCCAGCAATGTTTTTTGGCGTCACAGCATTAGTGCTTCTCGTATAAAAGCGCTCTGCTCATTACTGAAAAATGTCACCAGCGCAGTCTTGCTATCACCGCTCATAGCAGGGCTGCAGCAGTGACTTCTTCCAGCGACAAAAGCACATCAGTAGTCTTGTATTCGAAGTACAATGTCAGCTAGCTATTCCTGTGCTCATCACCTAGTCATCGCAGTGTTACATAAAAGTAAACAGTCTTTGAAGATGCAAGTAGTTTAGGTTTTAATAGAAATTGCAATCCAGAAACAAAATCAAAATCAATGACATTTCAGCCAGGAAGAGCTCCTTCAGAAGGATTGCAGATAGGGTTCTGTGTCGAATGGCGCCGGATGATATGGCCCGCACGATCATCACCAGGAGCTTGAGTTAAGTTATAGTCGAGCTCCAGCTGTCACAGACAGGGTGGTCCACATGCAGCCCCTGAATATTTAACACCGTAAATGCTGGGATCAATAGCAATACCAGCACTTAAGGGGCTTCCTCTCGCACCTGATCGGTACCTCAGCAACATGATCACGGGAGCCCAATCATTACCATGGCAACCCAAGGTTGTCATTATGACCTCCGGGTCAGTCATCTACAGCAAGCTTGTTAGGCCATTCCAGAAGCATGGTCTAAGAGGCTTCTGTCAGTGCAGTACTGACAGGTAGAATGTATTGCAAAGTTGGTTCATTGCAATACATTATATCAGCAGTCCCACATAGGGACCAAGTAAAAGACAAAAAAAAAAAATAAATAAAAAAAACAAACAAAACTGTAAAAATATTAAGAAAAAAAATCAGAACAAAAAACATTACACCAGTTAATCAGGATATTTATGTAAAAACAAATATAAAAGTACACATTTGGTATTGCCGCCTCCAGAACAGCCCGATCCATAAAACTGTTAACCCCTTCAGTGAACACCGTAAAAAAATAAAATAAAAAAACATAGCAAAAACTGTCTTTTCATCATACAGCTGACCAAAAAGTGGAATAAAACATGATAAAAAGTCATATGTAAATAAAAGATGATATAGCTGAAATCATCATCTTGTTGTGCAAAAAAACCAGCTGCCATACATAAAAAGAGCTGTATCTTTCAGAATACAGCAATACAAAAAGGTTTTTTTTTCTATAAAATTGTTTTCATGGTGTAAAAGTGGTTAAAAAGCCCAAACAAAATAAATATGGTGGCGCTGTGACCATACTGACTTGCAGAATGAAGCGGTCTTATCACTTTTATGACACTATGAATGGCGTAAATAACAAACAAAAAAACAATTCTTGAAAGGCTGTTTCTTTATGATTCTATCTCACAAAAAGCGGAATCAAAAGTGATAAAAAAAACAACATGTGGCCCAAAATGGTACCAGTAAAAACGTCAAATGAGAATAATCAGCCTAATTTATGGGATGGACGTCTCCAGAAGCACCAGCTATGCACAATGTATTGACACTCAGGGGGAACATTTGCAATTTTTGCTCTGTAGCAGCGAGTCTTTGCTTTTTTTCTGGGAAAAACCTGTGAGACCAAATAAGTTGCTGCATGTATAGATTAACTGGGTCACCTTTAGAATTTTTCTAATGGTTTGGAATGGTTGAGGCTCTGCAAATGGCGTCTGCAATCTAGTCCAGCAAAATCTTCCCTGAAAATGTCAGATAATGCTTCTTCCCTTCAAGCCCTGCTGAGAGCCCAAACAGTAGTTTCAATCACACAATGGCTAACTGTGCATTCAGGCAAAATTGTGTAACAAATTCTGAGGTCTAATGTAATGACATTTTTTATTTCCAGGACCCAGTGTTATAAAATTCTGTGACGCACTTGAGGGTTGAATTTACACACTACACCCCTAGATTATAATGAACCTGTCAGGTGCAATATTCACCCAGAACCACGAGCAGTTCTGGGTGCATATTGCTAATCCCTACCTATCTGTCCCTGTATACACTAGCATAGATAAAGAGATCTTTAGAAGAAGTATTTCTAAAGATCTTTTATCTTATGCTAATGAGCGCGGGGAATGAATAGTCCCAAGGGCATTATATCCCCTGACTAGTTGCCCTCTTAGCATGGCAGCATGCCCACAGGGGTGAACTAACATGCTAGTCAATTCAGCATCACTAGTGGTACCTGTGTCCGCTGTGACCGTGCTTCTGAATGTTAGGCACTTCCGGTCATGCGCAGTATGAAGCTGGGTGTACGCTTCCCGGCTTCAGAGAAGTCTACTGCGCATGACCGGAAGTGCCGTCAGCAATCTATTTCAGCCATAATTGAACTACAAAAGTCAACTAGAGCTCCTTTCCATCCAGGTCTTGCCATAGGATTAAAAAGTAGGATGCAGCCACTTATGGGCATATCCCTGTATTCAGGAGAATTGCGTAACAAATTGTGGGGTCCTTTTCCTCCTTTCTTTTTTTTCCTCCTTTTTCTCCCCTCCCTTTATTTCTTGTGAGAATGAAAAACTTCTGGCTATAGCAACATTTCATTAAAAAAACCCCAAACAAACGAATAACATAATATTTAATTTTCAAGCCCCAATCTTATGAGAGTCTCACCACACATCTAAATAATTTCTTGAAGGGATTAGTTTCCAAATTGGGGTCACTTGTGGGGTGGGGGGGGGGTGTTCTGGTTTTTGGCACCTCACGGACTCAGCAAATGTGACATGGCATCTGTAATCTGTTCCAGCAAAATTTACACCTTTTCACTTCCAAGCCCCGCCATGTGCATGAACTGCATTTTTGACCACATATGGTATATTGCCACATTAGGGAGAAGTTATGTTGTGACGGCAAGTTGTCGCGGGCGGAGGAGGGGACGCCGCGCTCTCCCACTGCTCGGCTCCGGCTGCCGCTGCTGCTGCGGCCTGCTGCTGCTCGGTGGCTCGAGCGATGGGCCGGATCCCGGGGACTCGAGCGGCGCTCCTCGCCCGTGAGTGAAAAGGGGTTGGTTTTTGGGATTGTTTATTGTCCGTGACGCCACCCACGGTTGTGGTGATTATGTGGACACCACCGCTGCTCTGTATGGGGATCCCGGGAGCGATGACAGGGAGCAGCAAAGTTGTTGGTTCTCCCCTCCGTGGGTAGGGTGTAGTTCTCCCGGGGCCCAGTGATGAGGTGGGTGATGAGGGATGGCGCGGCTGGTGCAGGGCTTGGTGGGGTGCAGGGACGCGGGGGCAGCGCTGTGCCTCACGGCACTGTGGTACTCACTCAGCCTGAGACGGGGACACAGTTCTCGGTAAAACACACGGCTGGAAAGACGGTTCCCACGGATGGCTGCAGTTGCTTTTCCCCAGTAGTTGACGGTGACGGTCCCTTTTCCTGCACCTAAGATGATGATGGTAGCGATGGGTTCCCACCGGTAACCCGCTCCCCGACTTGGATATGGGCCGGAGGAGCCCTACTTTGCCCGCAGGCGCTGGCCCTGAGAAACTGGTGCCTTGGCGGTGGCGGTGTCTCTCTCTAACGGTTGGACTGTTGCCTTCAATCGGGACTTGGTTGTTGGGAGACCCAGAGGTCCCCTTCACTGACGGATTTGGCAAATTCACGGCGACTCCTAGCCTTGCCGGGATCCGAAAGGCCCCTGCCAATGGTGCTGACTGCTCTTCGTATACCGCTCCGGTACCGCCGGGCCACCACCCGTCCACGGTCCTTTCGGCAACCTCCAAGCAGCCTCTCCTGCAGACAGTCACCGCCGTCTGCTGACCTTGCTGTCTCAGTCCGGGGCACACACCCGGACCAACTTCAGGCTTTACAAACTGTCACTTTACTTCTCTCTCTTGCTCCTTTACCACTTCACTCCTACTTCACACTCTCCCTAAACTGATCTGTTTGGTTTTCCCGCCTCCAGGGCTGTGAACTCCTTGGTGGGCGGAACCAACTGCCTGGCCCACCCCCTGGTGTGGACATCAGCCCCTGGAGGAAGGCAACAAGGATTTGTGGTGTAGCTTTGGTGTACCTATATGGGGTGTAGGGTGTGGTGGTGTCATGACCTGTGACCCCTGGCTTGCCCAGGGCGTCACATTCCCCCTTAGCAAAATGCAGACCGTCCGCGGGCTGCCCGTCCAATACCGGTTTTATTTTCTGAAAAGATATAAAAACATAACATACAAATAAAATAACTTCATCCCACATCGGGAGGTTCATTTCTTAAACGTTACTAACGGTTTTAAACGGTTGCTGCTGCCGCTCTCTCCCACCCAAGTAACCTGGCCCTGATGCTGCCCCTAAAACCCAGGCAGCACCCCTTGACCCCAGTCCTGCACCAAGTTACCCGAGCGGGATCTGTCCTTCCCCTCCAGAGGGTAGCCACCGGTTCCTGTAGTGGCTGGGCCCCAGCCTGCTCCACTGCGGGCCCTCCCTCCAACCTGCCTCTCCGGAGGCGGTAACGGTAGCTGCAACAACAGATTTTATTTACAAGCCACTAATGTTTGTGGTTGCCCTGCAAGTTCTCGGACCTGTTCATAAAGAGTTCTTTATGCAACTTTTTGAAGGGTCCCTACGGGGACAACAATGCCGGCAACGGCCGGTTCCTAATCACGGTGCTGACAATCAGGTTACTGTTCGGTAATCATTTACTTTCATTTTCAAAACTTTTCAAAACTTTTAAAACACACATACTGGTGGTCCCAACGGGGACGGTGCAACGGTATCCCGCTGCCTTTACTCCGACTCTTCTGTGTCTGCCGGGTTCCCTGCCACCAGCATATCAAACATGCAGTGACAGGCTTGCTGTGACATGGGCGCCCGGTATCTATTCCCACCATTACGCGGGGTGTAATAAACTACTGGTCCCCCCACATAGCGGAGACGCTCACTCGCCTCCTCGCCTTCAGGGGTTAGTTAAGCACCCGAGCCGGAGTCGCTGGAGTCACCATCACTTGCATCTGCGTCAGGCGGGCTGCCGCCAGCTGCCGCAGCCTCCTGGCCTCCAGCATCCGGCACATCAGACCCCTCTGCAGCAGCACGGGGCAGCAGGTCAGGCGAGTTTACACTGAGGCGCCCCATAAGTAACGGCAAGGTTGATGCATAGGTCGAGACTAGGCCGGGCCCCTCAGCTGCAGCGGCCGGTCCTGGTAGGACATAGGGACGTGGGTCACCAGTCGACTCTGTAACATCTGTTCCTCTCCCGTACATCGGGGCAGTTGCAACTAGCATCTCCACCTCGTTGGTCCACTGCTCCATCATCCGGAAGATCTGATCTTGTTGGCGTTGGTGGAACGCAATCACCCGGGCCTTCATCCATGCTACGGTCCCGGGCTCGGGGCCTGGCGCGATCACTGCCGGGACTTCTGGCACATGTTTGTTAGGGGGCCGCGGTCCTAGCGGTTCCCCCGGGAACGATTCGGGGACGTCCTGAGTGTCTGCAGCCGGTTGGTCCGCCGGGGCGCATTGGCAGGGTATCGCTACTGGTTGGGTAGGTAGCGGGCCTAGTGGCGGAGCGGCAGCAGCTAACGCGGGTAGCGGGGCGAGAGGCAGGGTGAGCGGAGTCAGGCCGGGCCCCTCAGCTTCAATGGCCGATCCCGCGGGAATACAGGGGCGTGGGTCTCTTACCCGTTCCTCCAAATCCTCTTCCACCTCGCGTCTCCGCATAGCAGCCACCACGTCCGCCATGTCGGTCTACCACTCCTCCAGGAGGAGTTGCATGTGGGCCTGCAGACGGTTACTCAGCGGAATGGTCCGGTCCCTCAACCACGTCGCCGTGCCAGGCGCGGGGGCTTCCTCGTTGGGAGTTGGGTTATGCATCTTGGTGATGAGGTCTTCCAGGAACGAAAATCGCTGCAGAGTCCTGGCGTCCCTGCTTTTATAGCCGCGGCTACATGCGACCAGTCGCCATTTCGTCCCCCTTAGCCTCTTTCCGGCTCCTCCTCTATAGGGGCGGGGTTTTGGCCTTCGCGCCTCCGCTACTCGAGAAGACGCTCGAGCGGGAACTTTTCGCGCCAAAGATGGCGGCTTCTGAGATTTTTTGGCCGGACACCTCTGGCGGTAACAAGGCGCACCTCTACCCAACGGCAGAGCGGTAAGATCCTGTTCGTGACGCCAAGTGTGTCGCCCGGGGACCAGGGGGTACTCAGATCCGGGCCACGGGGTCACTTCTGTGGGTATCACGGTGGCGTGACCCGGTCTGTGATCCCAGGCTCCACAGTAAAAGGGGGTTTGGTAAGGGAGATTGTCCGTGACGCCACCCACGGTTGTGGCGATTGTGGACACCGCCGCTGCGATGAAGGTGCGGGACTCCCGGGAACGGTGTTGGGATGCAGCTTAGGATGTTAACCCCTCTGTAGGTAGGGGCAGTTGGTCCCGGGGCCCATTCGGGGATAAGCAGGGAGCAGGGCGCAGTGCGGTGCCTGAGGGCACGGGCGTACTCACAAGTATTTCACACAGAGTCACTGGTAACTAGGAATTGCCGGTGTCCGCAGCCTTCGGTACGGGGGTGTTAGTGTCCCACACACGGTGCAGCAGCTCCTGTTCTTTCCCTGCAGCCAGGTGCCTCTCTCTCCACTCTCTTCCTCTTTCTCCTCAGCCGGGAACGGGGAATCCACTCCCCTGCAGTGATCCGGGTCACCCTAGGTACCGGTGGACCACTACCCTGCCCCGGCTACCTCTGGCCCCTTCCTCACTCACAGCCTGTCCTGGCCCTTTCGGAGCACACTTCACTATCAGCCTGGGAGCTACAACTCCAGACTCCTCTTCTGTCTGTCTCTCCACACACTCTGCTCCAGCCCCTCCCCTCTGCTCTGCTTTTCTCTTACCCTGGGGGATGTGGTTTGTCCTGCTGCATCGGTGTTGGATCAGGTTACCAAGGAGGATTAACTCTTTCTGTGACAACCTGGCTTTGCCAGGGCGTCACAATGTAACTATCAGAAATGACTCAAGGACTAGGGAAATATATATGATTCAAAATAACAAAAATATTTTTTTTCCATAACAAATATATATTCAATATAAAATCAACAAGTGGTAATCACACTATGGTAAGATAAATACAAATATTGAATACCAATTTGTCCCAGTAAATGGGTTAGGATATCAATTTCTTGGCCCTGAATGTCAGGGACAAGGTAAGATAGAACAAAATATAACAAATTGCTACAATTCAAAATAGAGGCACTGTAACGTATACAACGAAATGGACAAGTGAATGGTTCATCAGGAGGCAATTAAAGATGATCCAGAGATGCATATCCATGATACAGTCCCATATATAAGATCAGCGGTGGTGCAGAGAATCCTGGTAGTATGATCCACAGCAGTCGATATGAGAAGTTACATAAGTTAAATGGTCCAACTTCTCCTATCACCATTGTTAACCTTATAAAAGTCGCTGTCAAACTCTGACGGCAGTTAACGTGTGCTGGCATGGGGTTGCATTATTGTTTGTGCTTATCGGTGCCTGTGACGTGATTGTAGGGTGCCGATGGTTTGCTATGACAGCCATAAGTCTGTTGAAGACCTCTGTGCTTGTCATTTCAGAGCTCCTTTTAAACTCTGCCTGTGGCTGTATACAGCAAAAGCTATCAAGCACAGGTTGTAGTCCACTATGAGAAATAAGTACAGAGGAAAGAACAAAACAATGTTTTAAAAATATGACTTGCCCCACCTCCTTTTCTCCACCCCCCCCCCAAAAAAAAATATAAAAATATAAAAACCAAACCAAAGAAGTTCAAATCACCACCCTTTCTCCCTATTAAATATTAAGATACTGGTAATAAAGAAAAATTAAAAAAAAAGATTCACATATGTGATATCCCCATGTTCAGAAAAGTCCTATCTATCATGATATAAAAATATTAAACCCGATCTGTAAAAAATTCAAAAACACTAAGGCTATGTGCCTACGCTGCAGAAAATTCGCAGAATTTTTCACGATTTTTTTGCGGAAATTCCGTGGATTTTTCAAAAATCCGCAGTACAGCAAGTCCCTAGACATTACTATGGCGTTTTGGAACTGCTGTGCCCATGCTGCATTTTTTTCTGCAGCGGAAATAATGCGGATTTCCCTGCGGAAAAATCTGCAGCATGTGAATTATTCCTGCGGATTTTTCCGCAGGCTCCCATACTTACCTGCCTTGATTGAAGACACCGGAATCACTTCCTTCGGTGCAGAGGAGCGTGGTAGAGCCAGGAGCGGGAAGCAGGAGGTGGTGGGCGGGGCCTGCACGAGCTCCGGTCATGTGGCAGCCGGAGCTGGTTCAAGCCCGCCCACCTTCTCCTGCAAAGTGCAGACAGACACGGCCGGACAGTGAAGTGCTGCGTGATGGAGATAAGTATGAACGCCCCGATCACTGCAGCACTTCTTCTGCATTGAGGATGCAGTGCCGAAGCCATGGTACTGTATCCTCAATGCAGAATGACCGCAGCATATCCGTAGACATTCCACAATACATCCGCAGCATGTAAACAGACAAAGTTGTGCTGCGGTCTTCTGGAAGCTCCTGCAGAATGTCCTGCGGATATATCGCAGGACACTTTCCCCGTAGGCACATAGCCTAAAAATACGGTTGTTTTTGGTCACTGCAATGCCACAAAAAATGCTGTAAAAAGTGATCAAAACATTATTTCTATCCCAAAATGGTATCAATAAAAACATTACCTCACGTGCAAAAAAAGAAGCCATCTCACAGCTCCATCAACGGTAAAAGGAAAACATTACAGGTCTCGGAAAAAGGTGACACAACCCTTACATTTTTTATTTTTTTTAAAACTTGATTTTATTTTAGCACTAAAATAATGTAAAAAACTGGACATGTTTGGCATCACCTTAATTGTACTGATAAGGATAATCATATTGCCTGGTCATTTTTATTATATAGTGTATGCCGTAAAAACAGTTTCCAAAAAACAATGTCAGAATTGGGGGAGTTTCACAATTTTTTTCCCTGTTTTCTAGTACACAATGTGGGAAAATGAATAGTGAAATGGTGCCATTCTAAGGGACAATGTGTTCTGCAAGAAAAAAACCCTCATACATATACGTGGTAGAAAAGCAAAAAGAGTAATGGCTCTGGAAAGAAGAGGAGGAAAAAACAAAAACGTGAAAACAGAAATTAACTGCATTGTGAAGGAGGTAAAAGTGAACAAAATTGTCCTGGCTACTAAAGGCATAAAATGTAAAAACAAATAAAAAGTATCAGCGAAAGAGTTAAAGGTGCTAATTATTAAATAGGATTGCATTAATCATTTTACCTGGAATAATCACAGAAAACTTCCAAAGTTTGTGTGTCAAGTAATAAACCACACCAGCGGAACAAGGAATGGGCCGGTAACTGCTCTACTGCGGAGCACTCCGGAATGTCATCAAGAGGGAAATTCACAACCGTCTTGTCGAGTTTTATAGAACAGCCATATTCAGGAATGCCACCGGCCAGAGTTCTTGAGAAAGGATGAAAGCAAAACATTACTACACTTGTCTTTACAGAGTGAAAACCACACAAACCAATCTATCTTTTCAAAATGTATTTGGCATTAGTGGATTCAATGCAAATGATAATAGTTTTATCATAAAGAATCAAGTTTGCTTTCTGGATATTTTTCTTGTCACTAGATTTTTTACTATCCAAAAAAAACCCCCCACATCTAATCTTAACAAATTACCCAGGTTTTATTAAGCAAATGTTCCTCTGCACTATACTTTAAAAGGATTGGGCACATTTTAAGCTTCTAAAACACCCCAAACTGTTTTGGATAGGAATATTTAGAGCGTGTCAAACTCTGATAGTGCAACCTAACACGTGCCAGAGGGGATCACGCTGTTCCCTGCTGCTATCGGCGGCCCTGTGAAATGATCACTGGGCACCAATGGATTGTCATGACGGCGGGCGGTCAAGCTGATGACCCTAGTTACAGGCACTCACAGGAGATCAGCATTTCTGCTGATCAGAGGGATGCTGAAGCATCAGCAAAGTGATCAGACAGTGCAGGCATAAAGTCCCCTAGAAAAACTAGTAAGATTAATAAAAAAAATTGTAAAAAAAAAAAAAAAGTTTTTAAAAATATAAGTAAAACAAAAACAAGAAAAATACACATATTTGGTATGGCAGAATTCAGAAATGCCCAATCTATCAAAATATAAAATCAATTAATCTGATTGGCAAATGGCGTAGCGAGAAAAAAATCAAAATGCCAGAATTACAGGGTTTTTTCACTGCAAGATTACATTAAAATGCAATAAGAGGCAATCAAAACATCACATCTGCCCAAAATGGTATAATTAAAAATGCCAGCTCAAGATGCAAAAAAATAAGCCATTACTGAGCCCCAGATTGCAAAAAGTAAAAAGGCTACGGGGCGTGGAAAATGGAAAAATGTTTTTTTTTTTTTTTTTTACAACCTTCTGAAATAGAGAAAGGTAAAACTATACATATTTGGCACCTACAAACTTGTACTGACCTGGGTAATCATGCCAGGTCAGCTTTACCAAATAGTGAACACGGTGAATAAAAAACCCGAAAAACATTTGTGGTATTGCACTTCTTTTTGCAATTTCACCGCAGTTGAAACTTTTTTTCTCCATTTTACAGTACACTATAGGGCAAAATGAATGGTGTTATTCAAAAGTACAGCTCATCCCGCAGAAAACAAGTCCTAATGTGTCTATATTGATGGAAGAATAAAGTTATGACTTTTGGAAGAAGGCGAAGAAAAAATGAAAAATTTAACTGGGCTGAATAGGTTAAAGAGATGGCACATCGCAAAGCACAGAGGCCTGTGGGAGGCGTACTGACAAAGGAGGGGAGTAAATTCATGGCACATAATTGAAATTCAGAACTCATTTAGTCTGTGCAGAAGCAGATACCCTGGCATTTCTCTTTTACATCTCTCACTGACAGACTCCAGTTATTATGGAGAAGAGAAATGTTCTTGTTTTGTTTCACAATGATAGTATCTGGTTCTGCAGGGGTAAGCGGGTGTAAAGAATGATTTCAGATTCTTTATGGAAGACATTTTATTCAGATCCGCACGTCACACTCTTCTTCACTTTTCTTGTATTTTTCAGATAGATGTGATACTTGTGCTGTATATTTATATGGCTTTTATGTTTTTATAGTTCCCACATACAGTCATTTTACTTCACCATGTGTCCATAACATTTATGTTGATTTTTTCTTTTCAATAGAGCTGAGCGATTTCACAAAAAATCAATTCCATTTTACCTTGAGAACAAGTCTTTATCTTTAATCTCATTTTTATATATTTAGGTGGGGCTTAGTAGGGAGTATGGTCATCCTCAGCCCTATCAAATTTGCTATACTCTGACAGCTGAAAGGGAATGGAACATCAGAAAATTGTCTATTAACCACTTACCCATATGTCATGGTTGGGAAGGGGTTCCCGACCTATGATGTATGGGTACATAGTGGCTAAAGGCATGGTGATCGCATGACGGTGTCTTATGAATCTGACAGCAGGGCACAAGGACTTGTCACTCATGTCTTTGCACCTCCCTCTGCCCCTCCCCCAGCTACTATCGCGGAGATTAGCTCTTCAATTCTGTGGTTGTTCAGCTGCGGATCTGCTGAGAATTGTGGTACCACACTCTATTTTAGCTGTGCCACCAATTCTGCCGCTGATTAAAAACCTGAAGAAAGGAAGATAGATCTGTTCCTGTCCTGTTCATGTCCCCTGCTTTTTTTCTAATCCACTCCGATCCCTCTCTCTCACTTTTCCCCATCTCCATAATCCCTTCCCCAACCCCCATTCTGCTTCCATGCACTGATTTTTGGCAATTTTTCTCTTGTGCACCACTTACGTGCGTGTGTCCTGCAGCCCCTGAACGCTGATTAGGGACGCACATCACTGATTGGTGTCTGCACTCACTTTTGGCTTAGGACTTTTTTCTTCTGGTCCATTTTGTACTCACCACTTGCACCACCTCCATGTGTGTATTCTGCATCTGCTGATCAGTGGCACACATCACTGATAGGCATCCAGTTGTTTGTTGTTTTGTTTTTCAAAAAGTAACAAAAAAACCCCTAAATAATAATTTAGATTAATTGACAGGACAGTATGATCCACAGTAAATTTAAACTGTAGTGATCAGCTTATGCTACATTATCTTTTACTAAAATATAATCTGAAATAGCATCAGATGGTTGGGGGCGCTCAGTAATTTTGGGGGGGGGGGGGTTTACGGATTTTATTTTAGTAACTTCAGTATACTACAGTTTTTTTCTACTAATATATAAAATCAGGGTTAGATAGTTGCGGGTGCTCAGTAATATATATTTTTTTTTAACGGACATAAGTTTAGGAATTGTAGTTTCAGAATTTTAGTGGAAAATTATTGTAACAATTATACTACTGCACAGAATTACGGTTGGTGTAATTTAGATTCAGGCACTCAGTAATTGTTTTAACTGCTGTCCGTTTAGTAATTTCTTTTTTTTACCAAATTTGAGATTCTCCTTTTTATTTTTAGCTTTTTATTTCAAGTCTTTTCTTCTTTTTTGGGGGGTTTCTTTCTTCTATTTTAAATTTAATAATATAAATTCTACACCAAACACACAGCTAAATAAAATTTGGATAGCCAACACACAGAAACGTGCAAAACACCAACAGACACACACACCACCCAGGTGAAAAATAAAATGACCTGCTGTTCTCAAAGACAATAGGTCAATATATAAATCTGCACTTATATAACAGATTGTAATCCAAGTACAATATGAGTGTATGTCATTCTACCAGATGCCTCTCTTTGTTAGTGGCACTAATGTATTACAGGGCACATATATTTAATCAAGATATTTGCCTAGAAGTATTAGTTTATGCCACTATGTTATATGCCCCAATGTGTTTCTCCCAGTGTGCATACTGCGATGAGTGCTGTGTTCTAGCTGTTGGGGCGTTAATGGAGGTCACTTTTACTCACCTTGTTTGTCACCGAGCCCTGCATTAGCCAATTCCCTTCTATGCATTGTGATGTGCCATCTCTGTATCCTTGCACTACTATGTGTGCTAGCAGCAAGATGCTCCCTACAGTGTCCTATATATTAATCTGTGGCATCCTGGTTGTCATCTCAGTCAGCACTAACAATGTGCATGCGCCCGTCATCTTATCCAAGTCTGTAGAACCATTCCCCAATGTAGCGTCCCTGACTAGCATCTGCCAACACCTAGCGATACCATTCATTGTTATATATAAGTGATTTCTGATTCACTCATAATACATCCTTTGTTTTTCTTTTCATGTCTTTACTTACTGCTCTAGGGGCGCTTACTAGTTTACATTTGATGCCATAACTATGGATATACAGTGGAACCTTGGTTAACGAGAACAATCCGTTCTGGGAGTGTGCTTGTTAACCAAGTTACTCGTTCAGCAAAGCAAGATTTCCCATAGGAAATCATTGAAATGCAGACAATTTGTTCCACAACTTGTTAAATGTCCCATCCTGGTCCCCTGTTGTGCCATTCCACACATGCACAAAACACACACAAACTCACACGCACATATTATATGCTCACCTTACCTTACGTTCCATCGCCGGCTTGCTGGGACTTGCTGTTCGCTAGCACGGGCTGTGTATCGGGTAACCATCACGATGAGGGAGGAACTTCCGCACTCAGAGCGCTGACGTCAAAGGCAGGAGCCTCTGATTGGTCAGCGCGCTGCCTTTGAGTAGCGTCTGACAGCGGAAGTTCCTGCCTTGTCGCCGATGGTTACCGATACACAGCCTGGAGCAGCGAACTACAGGACCCATGAGGCCGGCGATGGAACGGAAGGTACACATGTTATGCTCACCTTACCTTCCGTTCCATCATCGGCCTCCTGGGTCTTGTAGTTCGCCACGAGGATTCCTCAATCGTCGCGATGCACCGGCAAACTACAAGACCCAGGAGGCCGGCGATGGAATGGAAGGTAAGGTGAGCATAATACTGTATGTGCGTGCGTGTTTGTTTGTGTGTGTGTGTGTTTGTGTGTGTGTGTTTTGTGCGTGCTTGTGTGTGTTTGTGTGGACTGCAAGTGCGGGTCAGAGTGCGGTGGATGTACGGAACCAGAAGTGTGTGTGGTGAGTATTTTGCTCATACAGCAAAGCTTTCTCGTAAACCAAGTTACAAACTTACAGAAAGCTTTGCTTGTTAAGCGAAATTCTCGTTAACTGGATTACTTGTTAAGCGAGGTTCCACTGTATACACAAATGCTCAGTCTTTTTGCGTTCTGTCTCTGTACACTTGACAAGGTGGCCCCTGAAACTTAAAATGCTTTGAGACTTGTTTATTTTAAGTAAAGAAAAAACCGTCAAGAATGTATATTAAGGGATCATTGGAAGAGGAATACCGTAGAAAAAACCCTTAAAAAACCCTTTATTTAAAATTAGATTAAAATTAGATATCCCATATGACAAACATCACACACAAATATAATACATAAAAGGAAAAGGTGCTGCAGTGCAGAGCGGGATTGGTCAAACACTCTCACACTTTTCCCTACCTTGCAGCGGAGGTTGGCACCCTGAGTTGCGTAGTGGTGCCCCGCTCAACGTCGGCTCGCCCTCCTCTCCCTGCACTAGATTAAAGTGCAGCTAGTCTGGGAGTATAGGAGCGCACAAAGATGATCTCTGCACTGCAGATACAGCAAAAAATGTGCAAATCAAAAACTGTCAGGGGTAGAACCTATTATCAGTTTAAACGTATAGGTGTGACCCTACATGAAAAAAGGCTTATATGATAACCAGTTTCTATAGTAGAGGAATGTCAAAGGGGGAAAATATTCAAACCACCAAAAACAATTTGTGGGTAGTAAGGTGCAATAGTGCTATATAGTCAGAGTGTGTAAACATTCCACTCAATAGCAGCATATGGTTTAACTAGATTTTAAAGTGCTGTGCATGTAGCAGCAATAACTTGTTCCAAAGCTCTATTATGCTAATCAAAGCACCACTAGTGTCAGTGTCAGGTTTTTAGCTATAACACATAAGCAGCACTACACAGGCTCTCAAAACAGCATATTATATATATATATATATATATATATATATTATATTATATTATATATATATATATATATATATATATATATATATATATATATAATCCAAACACCCAACTTTCGTAGATACATAAAACAATCAGGGGGGAAAAATACCCCACTAGAAGCCAATTTACAGTAGGAAATGTAACTCCAATATAATAAATGATATTTCCACAGGCTAAAGTGATACTTAGCTTTAGCGCAGATTTGGACAAATCGCCAGAGAAAGACGCTTCAGCCTGATCGCTGGAAGCCTAAAGGAGAAGGCTTAATTCAGGAACCGCTTGCCCGACACGTTTCCCCCTGGCACATAATCCCGCCAGGGTTCCTCAGGAGCTCCCACAATGAGGTACAGGAGACTGGTCGCAATCTGCCGTTCTGCCTCGGTCCTAGTCACAGCCTCTGCACGTGGGATCAAAAGAGCGTTCTTTTAAAGATGGCGCTTGCTAACGTCACCCGAAGCGGTGTAAGCGGAAGCGGAAGTGACGTCCAGGTGGAATGCATTATGCGCTCCACCACGGGTAATCTCCGCGACCACGAAGAATACGTCCCTCAATATGACGTCAGCTGTAGGTCACATGTCGGTGGAACGCTTCATGTGCTCCACAGCAGCATACCTCCGCAATCCTTATATGGGCCAGCAGGGAGGGAACGGACAGGATAAGCATCTACAGACACAAAACCAAGTGTCAAGATGGCTAGAATTAATCCGTCCGCAGGTGTTTACATGAGAAAAAAATGCCCATATTCAGAGGGGATCTCCCAATATATATAAAAGCGATTAGATCACACAAACTGGGCTCTCATAATGTACAGACAATATGCTCTTCCCCTCACAGAACGCCCTGTATATTCTAGTTACAAATAAGTGGGATATCAATGAATATAAATATATAGACAGATATGCCCATGTACAATCTAAATATCTGTGAACCTTAAGTCCACAAATCAAGAAAATCCCGTGGTCTAAGACCTATACAGGGTAGCTGACTGTCAAATGAACTCCCATTTATCAGGGAAGGGGGGGGGGGGGGTAATACCCTTGTTACAAAAAACAGGGCCAAATGCCTAAAAGGTCAAATGAAGCTAGAGGAGGGAGTAATCTACCTGTGTACATGCACATGTCCAAAGGACTATGTAGGGAAAACCAGAAGACAACTCAAAGTGCGGATAGGGGAACACCTAGGGGATGTGAGAAATAAACGGGACACACCCCTAGCCCGACACGTGAATACATACCACAATGGAGATCTGGGGTCCTTCTCTTTTAAGACTATTGAAGTGATTCCCCCGTCTATTCGTCTGGGAGATTGGGATAAGAAATTACTACAGAGGGAGACACGTTGGATTTTCTGGCTGGAATCCACCAATCCGGGAGGCCTGAACGAACAACTTACCTTCTCTAGCTTCATTTGACTTTTTAGGCATTTGGCCCTGTTTTTTGTAACAAGGGTATTACACCCCCCCCCTTCCCTGATAAATGGGAGTTCATTTGACAGTCAGCTACCCTGTATAGGTCTTAGACCACGGGATTCTCTTGATTTGTGGACTTAAGGTTCACAGATATTTAGTTTGTACATGGGCATATCTGTCTATATATTTATATTCATTGATATCCCACTTATTTCTAACTAGAATATACATGGCGTTCTGTGAGGGGAAGAGCATATTGTCTGTACATTATGAGAGCCCAGTTTATGTGTGATCTAATCGCTTTTATATATATTGGGAGATCCCCTCTGAATATGGGCATTTTTTTCTCATATAAACACCTGCGGACGGATTAATTCTAACCATCTTGACACTTGGTTTAGTGTCTGTAGATGTTTATCCTGTCCGTCCCCTCCCTGCTGGCCCTTAAAAGGATTGCGGAGGTATGCTGCTGTGGAGCGCATGAAGCGTTCCACCGACATGTGACCTTCAGCTGACGTCATATTGAGGGACGTATTCTTCGCGGTCGCGGAGATTACCCGTGGTGGAGCGCATAATGCGTTCCACCTGGACGTCACTTCTGCTTCTGCTGATATCGCTTCGGGTGACGTCAGCAAGCGCCATTTTTAAAAGAACGCTCTTTTGATCCCACATGCAGAGGCGGTGACTAGGACCGAGGCAGAATGGCAGATTGCGGCCAGTCTCCTGTACCCCATTGTGGGAGCTCCTGAGGAACCCTGGCGGGATTATGTGCCGGGGGGAAACGCGTCAGGCAAGTGGTTCCTGAATTTAGCCTTCTCCTTTAGGCTTCCAGCGATCAGGCTGAAGCGTCTTTCTCTGGCGATTTGTCCAAATCTGCGGTAAAGCCAAGTATCACTTTAGTCTGTGGAAATATCATTTATTATATTGGAGTTACATTTCCTACTGTAAATTGGCTTCTAGTGGGGTATTTTTCCCCCCTGATTGTTTCATATATCTATGAAAGTTGGGTGTTTGGATTATATATATATATATATGCTGTTTTGGGAGCCTGTGTAGTGCTGCTTATGTGTTATAGCTAAAAACCTGACACTGACACTAGTGGTGCTTTGATTAGCATAATAGAACTTTGGAACAAGTTATTGCTGCTACATGCACAGCACTTTAAAATCTGGTTAAACCAAATGCTGCTATTGAGTGGAATGTTTACACATTAATAAGCATAGCACTATAAGGCTTTCTCTGACTATATAGCACTATTGCACCTTACTACCCACAAATTGTTTTTGGTGGTTTGAATATTTTCCCCCTTTGACATTCCTCTACTATAGAAACTGGTTATCATATAAGCCTTTTTTCATGTAGGGTCACACCTATATGTTTAAACTGATAATAGGTTCTACCCCTGACAGTTTTTGATTTGCACATATTTTGCTGTATCTGCAGTGCAGAGATCATCTTTGTGCACTCCTATACTCCCAGACTAGCCGCACTTTAATCTAGTGCAGGGAGAGGAGGGCGAGCCGACGTTGAGCGGGGGCGCCACTACGCAACCCAGGGTGCCAACCTCCGCGGCAAGGTAGGGAAAAGTGTGAGAGTGTTTGACCAATCCCGCTCTGCACTGCAGCACCTTTTCCTTTTATGTATTATATTTGTGTGTGATGTTTGTCATATGGGATATCTAATTTTAATCTAATTTAAATACAGGTTTTTTTAAGGGTTTTTTCTAGGGTATTCCTTATTTTAAGTAAAGGATCAAATCTTCACCACTACTAAAAGACTGAATCATTTATTGTCCTACCGTAGCATTCTCAGTCCACCATGAGGTGACACCTGTCAGACTAGAAATTATATCATAGCCTTGTTTTTTTTTCTTTATTTGTGCTCCTAGGCCAGGGGTAGGAAAATTTTTTTCTGCCAGAGGCCATTTGGAAATTTCTAGCAATCTTCGGGGGCCGCACAAAACTATCAACTTGAAAATTACCCTACTATATTTGGTTCAACAATGAACTCACTGTGACAACTGGAGCTTCTACTCTTTGGTGCAGCTGTAATATTAGGAGATATTGATCTTGTTGCTTTTCATAACTGCTTTTCCAGGTTTGAGTTGGCTGGGACTGTTGTATATACATCACAGGAGGGGATGGGGCATATACATCACAGGGGAGGGTTGGGAGGAATATACAACACTGGGGAGGCTGGGGGCATAGACATCAAAGAAGATGCTGAGTGCAAATACATCACTTGGGAGAAGTATAGATCACTAGAAAAGCTGCGGGACATAGATGTGGCTGTGGGCATAGACATCACTAGGGGGTACATACCTCATTGATGGGGAGCACAGACATAGCTGGGAGGGTATAAACATTGCTGGAGAGGGCTGGGAGGAATATACATCACTAGGGAAGCAGCGGGGCATAGACATCACTGGGGGTACATACATTACTGGGCGGCACAGACATCAGCTTGGGGACACAAACATTGCTGGGGTATATACATAGCTAGGGGAACAGACAGCCCTGGGGAATGTCGTAGGGGCACAGATAGCCCTGGAGGATGCCGGAGGGGCACAGACAGCCCTGGGGGGATGCCAAAGGGGCACAGACAGCCCTGGGGGGATTCCAAAGGGGCACAGACAGCCCTGGGGGGATGCCAAAGGGGCACAGACAGTCCTGGGGGGATGCCGGAGGGGCACAGAGAGCCCTAGAGGGATGCCAGATGGGCACAGACAGCCCTGGGGTATGCTGGGGAGCACAGACAGAACACCTGTGGGGAGATATTAAAATTTCTGTTGGAAGAAGGCACCCTTCAAATATTAGAGACCTGGAGCAGTTTGCAAAAGAAGAGTGTTACAAAATTCCATGTGAGAGGTGTAAGAAGCTTGATGATGGTTTTAGGCAGAGATTGATTGCAGTTATTTATTCCAAAGGGTGTGCAACCAAATATTAAGTTGGGGTGCTAACAATTTGGTTTGGCTACTTTTTGGAGTTGTGTAAAATGTCGTCAAATTTGCCTTTTTTCAATTTTTTTTTGAGTTATTCACATTCATCTTCTTTGTGTGTATTGGAATAACAAAACGTGCAATTGCAAAAACTTCATTTTCTGGAACAAATTAAAGAGTGTCAACACTTTCAGCCATAACTGTATGTTTATTAAAAAAAATTCCTGTCTTCTGACAGACACCCTATATGACTGCAGACCTTTTAATCTGACAGCGTGTGGTGAGCTAGATGTGCTTGATTTCTCTTAACAGTAAATTGAGAAAAGCAAAGCATATCTAGTCATCATGTGTATAAATCACATATTAGTTGGCACAGGACCGCCAGCTCTCACCAACAATACTGTGCACACATTGCCTAATCCAGTAATCTGACATTGAGTTCAATGACATCACCTGAGGTCACACTTGGGGCACTGAGGGAACCCCAGCTGTGACCTCAGGTGAAGTCACTGAACTCAATGCCGGTTTACCGAATTAGGCAATGTGTGTACATTGTGTATTTAGGTGCAGACATTTCTGCACCAAAACTACATCTCCTGGCAAAAAAACCCACACCAAAATCGCATAAAAACACATGGAGTTTTGGTGCAGCATTTTCCCACACAATGCAGTTTTGGTACAGAAATGTCTGCAACGAAAGACTCAATGTGCACACATTGCACACCTGGGGTACTGTGGGAGCAACAGCTATCATGTCAGGTGAACTCAGTGACCTCACCGCTCACAGTTGTGGCACCATCAATGTGTCTCTGAAGCAGCAGTGAATGGTCATATTTTGTGATGTGACCGTGCACTGCGACTTTAGTATGAAGCAGAGCCGGAATCGTCATGGGACCTCGTGTGGGTTACGTCGGAACTTCTGGAGGAGCATGCATGATCAACAGGTATCGAACACAGGTCCCACTCTATAGAATAGGAGACGGTGCATGATAAATTGCACTATTTGTACATGATTGCAGGTATCATTAACAGGTCCTGTTCTAAACAACAGGACATGTGCACGTGCCTCAGAAAGTACAGTAGGTGGACTCAAAATCAAGTACCCCACTCACCTTTAGTGGGGAGCCCCTTTAAGAATAACATACTATGCATTATGTTTCCATATTCCCTAAATATAACTGAAGGCATTAGTATTTTCTGCATTCAACCTATGACTATGCAGCAGGACTCCATAAAAATAAAGTCTAAAACTTAAAAGGGACAATGTATAATTTTTGGCAGTCTTGACGACCAATATATTTGCCATTTGGATCCTTTAAAACAATTTTCATCTCTCTGTAACTTGTACCTCTTTTGTGCATCTTTACAACATACCTTAAAAATTGTTTTGCTTTCTCTAAGTGAGGGGTTACCAGCAAGAAATCATCAATAAGTCTCATAAAAAGTCTGAAAGAAGCAAAAAGCTTAACATTAAAACATGTATGGGCATGGCTATTGTGAAGTTAAATAACCATTGTGTAAAATCCTCCAGCCTCACCAGCTCCGTTGCCCCAGTTGCCCATGTTAGTCTATGCTTACTCGTTCAGCAGTGATGCTGCAGTATACATTGATGTGACTGCCGACACCAATCACTGGCCTCAGTGATCTTGTACCATACATGCAAGCATCACTGCTGAGGTGTGTGAATGTATGATACTTCACCGCTGCAAAACAAGTAATCAGAGATCGTCAGTGATCAATGCAGTGTCAGCACTCACACAAGGAATTCAACAGTTGAGTATTGGTTATTTAAATTGTATCACAATGCTTGCTAGTAGGGTAGTTTTAATTCACGGTAACCCCCTTTAAAGGGCTATTCCGTACAGAACATTTCTGGCATACCCATTGAATGTGCCATAAGTGTCTGTGTGTGAGGCTCATGTGGGGGATAGGAGTATCCAGACACAAGGAAGACAATAAATGAAGACTTTAGCGCACATGTGCCCGAGTCCGCCATTCATAATTCTGGAGTTACAGAAATTGAGCATCTCCATCCATATCCGTATAGAGTACACATTTGTAACAACAGCCCTGACATTATGGCTTAAAGGTGATAATCCGGTATTCATTGCTTCCTAGGTGATGGTCTGTTCATGTAGAGATCTGGCGGCATAATGGCATTAAAGTGACTTGTACAATTGCTCTATTCGGTAGATAGAAATCGCGGCTCTTGAAATGCTTACCAGCGACCACTAATCCATCTTGATACATGGGGCTATTGCTTATAAGAGGAAATGGTAACTGTAACACACTACATACCCGTTCTCCTGTATTCCACAGAACAACTTATTTTCCATATCACCGTAGCATAAACTACAAAGTAATGCTGACAATATGAATCCCTGGGGTATTCCACAACACTGCACATAAAATCTGAAACGAAAGACAATTACATTAACATTGTAGAGGCTTACAGGAAAAGAAAAACAATGTAATAATAAAATACCAATAGCAATAGCTTATCGTTTCGTCCAAGAGTAAGAGGCCATGCCTCTGAGCACACTGCAGGTCAGACTGACCGGTACAACTCTCCTTTCCTAGATCTCCATTGGTGTGACACCTAGTCTTTTTCAGTATACTCAAGACATTTTTCTCCCAGTGCAGCAGAATGACTGCCATTTTCATTCACAATAGTGATAGCACCCCTAGAAAAAAGGCTGCCAAAATTAAGATTTCCAAATTGTTGCCATTTTTTTTTAAAGAATTTATCTGCAACATCGCAGTTAAAACATGTATGAAATTGAGCTCATATTTATAATGGCACAACTTAATGATACTGCATATTCAAGAGCGATGATTTCACTACTGAAAACAGGACAAGGGTAAGGGTCACGTATGGATACTTTTTATGAGCAGGACTGTGTTTCACTATTTTATCTCCCTCCTCAAAAAATGGGGTTCCCAGTATCCTATAGGGAGAATAAAGTGTATTGTCTGTCTGTTCATTGCAGAAGAATTGGCATGAAGGTTTGTCAATAAAGTCACAAAGTAAGAGAGCAGTGGAGAGGTACATGTAAAATAATCCATATACAATGCTGGCTACTTGTGTTACAGCCTTTACTGCCTTCATGAGAAAGCATTTGACTATGAGATGTGTCTGTTACCTACAGGCTAAGCCACAGTTCAAATTTACCATCCTATCTTATGAAGAGAAAGAAAAAACACCTCCTTTTCCAGACTGATTTTCTGTTCCATTATGCTGATTCTCCGAGAAGACCACCCCCATAAGACCATATTATAATGCAATTTCGGGTGGTCTCAGAAAGGTTTCATTGTATAAGTAACATTCCGATACGTGTGTAAAAATATAGAAGAAAGCAGCACTTACCGGTCATTAATTCTCAGAATATGATTGAAGATTATTTGTTGGATGAAGGATAGCAGTTTGCTCGAGTTTTCATTCAAATAAAGGCTCTACAACAATGTAAGTGGGTAAGCCCTGTATCAGTAAGCAAGGCGAAACTGACTGTACTGAACATTCACCGACAGTTTTGCCTGTTAATGACCAGGCATCTTTCTGCTTTATTTACTATACACATGGTGTAATTTTTAATTGCAAACTATTTTTACTACTGTTGCACATGGTAAACGGGGAAAATTCTTCTGTTTGTCAATGTTTTTCCCTTTCATTTTAACAGCACAAGTCATTTAATTACCGGTAGGTTTTATCCCAATTTTTCTTTTTTTACCGTGAAGAGTTTTATATGGACTAATCCAAACTAGGTAATCCCTAAGGGTGGCTTTACATGCTGCGATATCCGGCCCGATATCGCTAGCATGCGACCCACCCCCATCGTTTGTGCAAAACGGGCATATCGCTGCCCGTTGCGCACAAAATCTGGCACCCCAGTCACACGGACTTACCTGCATAGCGACGTTGCTGTGACCGGCGTACCGCCTCCTTTCTAAGGGGGCGGTCCGTTCGGCGTCACAGCGACGTCACTAAGCGGCCACCCAATGAAAGCGGAGGGGCGGAGATAAGCGGGACGTAACATCCCGCCCACCTCCTTCCTTCCGCATTGTGGCCGGAGGCAGGTAAGGAGATGTTCCTCGTTCCTGCAGCGTCACACGTAGCGATGCGTGCTGCCGCAGGAACGAGGAACAACTCCACCCCTGCGACAGCAGCGATAACTGGCAGCGGACCCCCATGTCAACGAGGAGCAATTTTGGACGTTTTTGCAACGATCCAAAATCGCTCCTAACAGTCACACGCTACGACATCGCTACAGCGGCCGGATGTGCGTCACAAACTCCGTGACCCCAACGAGATCGCTGTAGCGAAATCGTAGCGTGTAAAGCCCGCTTAAGTGCGCATACTGACCCAAAGATCCTCTAATTGCATTTAGATTGCTAAGTATACTTGTTAGCCCCCTGACTGCAAGGCAACCAAGTGCCCACACTGCAGGGTGATAAGGTGACTGGCAATTAAGGCTTTAATGAAGCAAGATGAATATATGTATTAAGTTTTTTTTGGTAGTTTGATAGGAGTCCCAGAGGTTTAGAAATGGCTTTGAACATTGAATAGACTGCAACAACTTTTGTTTTCTTGCAGAATACCAAGAATGGGCAGCACTACAACAATAATAATAATAATTGGGGATCTGAACCAAAAACAGATATAAACAATGAAATGAGAGGCAGAAAAAGGGGGACAGAGGGTGTGTAAAAATTTGGGATCACCCAAACAGATGAGCAAAAGATATTCACATAAATAAATATATATTTTATAGGTGTATCAAGGACAAACCATACTAACAAACATTAAAAAACATTTAAAAGGCAAAAAAGCCTCATGAAAACACCCATCACATGGTGTGTACTAAAATAAGTACAGCAAACCAAAACCAAACCCCTATACATATGTACCGCCCCGAGGCTCGGCCGGCTGTCGAGCCGCTCGGATCCGTGCTCGTCAGTGGGTGGCTTGAGCTCTCCACGGTTCCCGGGGGTCACGTCGCTCTGAAAGGGGGTTGGCGCTACACGTAGGGACTTCGGTGGGGAGGTCCACGGCCGGAGCCGCGGTGGTTTGCAGGGGATTTAAGTTCACGACGCCACCCTCGGGTTGTGGTGAATGGATGGACACCACCGCTGCCGTTGACTAGGCTCCCGAGGACGGTGTTGACCGGCTTGGTGTTGACCCCCTCTGTGGGTAGGGGGATGATGGCCCCAGGGGCCCGAGGTAGGTGCTGATGTGAGGGAATGGTTGCGTGCTGGGGTGTCGGTGCGGTGCGCGGCCCGAAGGCACTGGTGTACTCACTATGATAAACACGCTGGAGTCTCTGGTAAACCAAACAAGGTGAACGGTGCCCGCAGCCAGCTGCAGTTTTCCCCTTAACAGGTTGGTGGTTTCCGTCTTTCTCCTGCACCTCTCTTGTGTAATAAATCACGACTCTTATGCCTAAGCAACGGTAGTCCGCTCCCCGGCTTGTTACGTGTCGGGAGAGCCCTATTTGCCTGCAGACGCTGGCCCCTCGGGTCTCTATGCCTGGGTGGTGGCTTTACCCCTATGGTTGGGCTGTTGTCTTCAGTCAGGTCTTAGGTGGGAAAGGTCCTTAAGTCCAGTCCTCAATCAGTTGATTTGACTCAGCCCGGTTGTTTCTGGGCCTCGTACTGGGTCTGAGTACCCCTCCTGGTGCTCCGGTTTCCAATCGGTTCCTCGGTTCGAAACCGGCGGGCCACCGCCCGTCCCCGGTCCCTACCGTTCCACCGGCTGTAATCCCAGCTCCTGCAGGCGGCCACCAAAGTCTGCCTCTTTGCCAGAGGTGACTGGGCTCCAACCCAGACACCTGGTGTAGACTTTGGCAGGCCTGAGCACAGGTCTGCCCTTGAACTTGACTCCACTGTCAAAGCTAATCTGTTTTCCTGCCTCTGGGCCTGTGAAATCATCAATGGGCGGAGCCTACCGCCTGGCTCTGCCCCCTGGTGTGAACATCAAACCCGGAGGGAGGTGACAAAGGTTTTGTAGTTTGGTTGCCGTCACCTTACTAAGGGGAGGGGGTGTGTGTGCATGGGACTACCTGGGACGACCTGGCTAGTCCAGGGCGTCACAGATATATCAACAAAACTTGCAACCCTAACCACATGGAAAAAGGGGATAAAGAGTCAGACCAAAGAATGTAGTATGAAATATAACCAATGTAAACAACCTGCTGGTGGAAAAGAAATGTGAAAACCAAGCAGGGCCAAAGACAAGCTACATCAGAAAACAATGATGAGTCAGCAGGTGTCACTCCCCTGAGGAAGCCACCATAGCATGGCGATGCGCCTGGGGCTCTCCCTATCCCCAGTTATGTACAGATTCTGCTTCTATCCACATGGACCTCTCTTAGGTTTGCTTTACTTTTGTAATATACTTGCTGGCTCATCATTGTTTTCTGATTTAGCTTGTCTTCAGCCCTGTTTGATTTTTAATTGGGAGTTTATTCTACAACATGTTTGTGAGTATTGATCTACTCATTATCGAAGGGCTTATATAAAATTTCGACATCATGTATGGTAATATAAAGTGACCCATTTTTTCTGTGAATATTTTGATATAACATACTAGATGTAGTAGTTTTTGATGTGGGGTGTATTCATTTCTGCCTCAACTAATTTGAGTATAACTGAACATTTTGTAATGAAAGTTATTTTCTTTACATTCATGTTATCGGTTAAAAAAATATTTCATGAAACTCAGCCTTATCAAAAGTTTGGAAATCGTTTTTGTGGTCAGTGAGATATTGAAGAAAATGTTATTTTTCAAAGAAGGTGTACTAATTTATGCTTGGTGCTGTGTGTATATATAATTTTTTCCAATGGAAAAAACACATACTGTCCCAACATTTGCCAAAAATAATGCCATACTTTGCCTAAACCAAGGCTACTCCACCTTTTTAAAAGGGTAAGCAGACTTAAATTGTCATATTTGGATTTTACTCCACCATTAAATAAAACAAAATATTTTAGGAATAGGCCTCTGTATGAGGTGTAAAAAATGCTAAATGTTTTTCATCATTCTGGCAAATAATTGATCGATCATGCCCAATAAATTATACCTGTTCAACAAAGATGGCATTTTGAACCAGATCTCCTTCTTGAAAATGTGTTATAAAGCATTTCATATTTGGTAAAAAATTTACCAAGTTCGAAACCTATAAAAAAAGGAGATTATGAGAGTGAACTACAGTTAATAAAAAAACGTGCTCCACTTTATACATCTGGTAGATTTTAGACTTCTCCTAAAGGCAAAATGTTTTTGTGACTTCGTTTACACCTAGAAACTGGTAGACACTGCTTGATAAAGGCGACTTAGAAAATTAGGAAACCTACATAGTGAGATTGTGTCAAAAAATTATTTCTGCATTAGGTGTGCGTTTCTTTTTACTTTGTTAACTTAGTCACCATAATCTATGACTGTCTGGTTTGGACTGTCTGCAATGCCAAAAACACATCCATAAGCAGACTAGATACATTTTTAGGACTGCTAAACGCTGTTGTCCGAACCTAGAGGTAAAATCCAAACAAAACACCACTGCAGCATTTTATTTTTATTTCAGTGCTGGAGTTGTATCAATAATGTAAGTTACCTGCCCACACTAATATAGTTAAAAACAGTCATCTTATACTCCTCCTGTCACTGCTCAAGTCCCAAAATACAGTCTTGTGATCACAGAATCTGACATGTCTGGACTTTAGAGGTGACTGATACAAGCTCTCAGTGTAAGTCTATGAGAGTCTCGTTCTGGCTCATCGATTTTACATTGAGAAGTGACCTCTGACTCGCCCTGCAAACACTTGAGCGATCCGGAAGGTCACAAACTTCAGAAGACAACTGGAGCAGTGTTGAGAGAGCAGAAGCAAGCGGCTGGTAAGTATTCCACTACAGGCAGGGAACATACATTGGGGATACCATGCCAGCAGTGAAATGAACACTGCAATGATGCTTGAAATGGAAAATTATTAAAAATAATATAAGTATTTTGCAAGACTCCATTTTCAGTTTCAACAGAACGCTGTCTTTGTGGATATGGTATTAATGGTCATTTGTTTCTCAGTGAATCTGTCTACATGTATATGTGGCCAGATCCACCATATTTCGATTCCTTGTAATATCTTCCCCTCTTTAGACTAGTAGACTGTCTCCTTAGAGAATATTTTCTCTAATTTTGTATGAATTATTCACTCCAATAGTCCACATTTCCTAACAAGCAAATACTTTCCTATTTTTTATCCTTGGCTCCAGTTCTCCATACTATACGGAAAAAGACAGATTCCAGGAGGAACTGAAATTTTGCTATTGGATATGCACTAATAAAGGCATTATATATATATATATATATATATATATTATATATATATATACTAGAAGGTGGCCCGATTCTACGCATCGGGTATTCTAGAATTTACGTATTGTGTAGTTCATGTATGATTTTTGTTATATATATATATATATATATATATATATATATATATATATATATATAGATGTTGTTGTGTGTAGTTACTAAGTGTTTGTGTAGGGCGCTGTACATGTTCTGAGTGTTGTCTGGGTGTGGCGGGGGGTGAGAGCGGTGTTGTTTGTGTATTGCGTTGTTTGTGAAGCGCTGTGTGTCTGTAGCGATGTGTGTGTGTGTGTTGCACGGTTTGTGTGGGTGTGGGGTGTGTGTGTGTGTTTTGGGGGGAGGTATGTTTTGTGCAATATGTGTGTTGTGCGGTATGTGCGTATATTTATGTATGCCGCGGTGTTTGTGTGTTGGGTGTTGTGTGTGTGCAGCGTTGTCTGTGTGTGTGGGTGTCTGTGTAGGGCGGTGTTTGTGGTTCCCAGTGTGTGTGTGTGGTGTGTTGTGCAGTGCGCGTGTGTGTGTATGTGTGTGTTGGGGGGAGGTGTGCACCTCCCATCGTGCTCCATCCCCCATGCTGCGCACTCACCATCGTGCTCCATCCCCTATGCTGCGCATTCCCCATCGTGCTCCATCCGCCATGCTGCGCACTCTCCATCGTGCTCCATCCCCCATGCTGCGCACCCCCCCCATCGTGCTCCATCCCCCATGCTGCGCACCCCCCCATCGTGCTCCATCCCCCATGCTGCACACCAGCATCAGCCTCTCTGCCCCCAGCAACAGCCTCTCTGCCCCCAGCATCAGCCTCTCTGCCCCCAGCATCAGCCTCTCTCCTCCCAGCATCAGCCTCTCTCCTCCCAGCATCAGCCTCTCTCCTCCCAGCATCAGCCTCTCTCCTCTCAGCATCAGCCTCTCTCCTCCCAGCATCAGCCTCTCTGTGCCCAGCATCAGCCTCTCTGTCCCCATCATCAGCCTCTCTCCTCCCAGCCTACCCCAGCCTCAGCCTCCCCCAGCATCAGCCTCTCTTCTGTCAGCCTCCCTCCTCCCAGCCTCCCCCAGCATCAGCCTCCCCCTCCCAGCCTCCTCCAGCATCAGCCTCCCCCTCCCAGCCTCCCCTAGCATCAGCCTCCGCCTCCCAGCCTCCCCCAGCATCAGCCTTCCCCAGGATCAGCCTCTCTCCTCCCAGCCTCCCCCAGCATGCCGTGCTCCTCTGCCGACACTCACAGATCCGATCGCATACACACACACACACCCGATCGCATACACTCACACACACCCGATCGCATACACTCACACACACCTGATCGCATACACTCACACACACCCGATCGCATACACTCACGCACACACACACTGACGATATCGCACATATGCGCTCAGACTCACAACATCCGGAGATACCACATGCTTCTGGCCATGTGATCCTCCGGCAGGTCCTGGAAGCTCACTGCACAGCATCGCCGCCGAGAAGCAAGCGATATCCCAGGATGTTGTGAATGTGTGGATGCGATGTGATGTGTGTGTGAGGTGTGTATGAGAGTGAGTGTGATCTGATGTGTGTGTTGTTATGTGTGTGTGTGTGTGTGTGTGTATTTTCCGCCGCTGCAGGACCTTGATACGCTGGTAACTATGCTACCATGGTTACCAGCGTATCCCGTCCCCCGCTCGCACGGGAGCCCACACCAGCATACGCCGGCAGCCCCAGCAATGCGAGGGTATGTGTCGGCTGGTTAGGGGGCGTACGCTGATGTGGGCTCCCGGGGGTACAGTACTCACCTGGGAGTCGTGGCTCCGTGTCACTTCGGGGAATGTGTGCGGAAGTCGGGGACAGAGCGAGCGTGCATTGCGTGAGGGGGGCGGGGCGTGGCCGAGTTGCCAATACGTGCAGGGTGTCGGGGCGAGAGGCCAATCCGAGTGGGGGGCGGAGCCTGGGCGAGCGGCCGGCCAATCCGTGTGGGGGCGGAGCCTGGGCGAGCGGCCAATCGGTGCGGGGGGCGGGGCCATGGCGAGCCCAGCGGCCAATCCGCTTTGTGTCACCGTAAGGACACAATTTTGGAGCAAGACAGACAGACAGACAGAGATATAAAGATATATATATATATAATTGCCTTATTCTGTCTGTCTATCTGTCTGTCTTGCTCCAAAATTGTGTCCTTACAGTGACAACCGTCGGATTGACCGCTGGGCCCGGCATGGCCCAGCCCCTCCACACGGATTGGCCGCTCGGCTCGGCCCCGCCCCCCGCACATGGATTAACCCTTTGGCCAGGCCCGCCCCCCGCACGCGATGCCCGCTAGGCAATGCCCCCTGCACGCGATGCCCGCTGGCCCCGCCCCCTGCATGGATTAACCATTTGGCCAGGCCCGCGCCCCGCACGAGATGCCTGCTAGGCCATGCCCCCCGCATGCGATGCCCACTAGGCCACGCCCCCCGCACGCGATGCCCGCTAGGCCACGCCCCCGCACGCAAAGCCCACTAGGCCACGCCCCCGCACACGTTGGGCACCTGTACACCACCCCCCAGGACTACTCCCATTATACTCCTCTCTGAGGGGTTCGCAGCATGGGGGATGGAGCACGATGGGGAGTGCAGCATGGGGGGTGCAGCATGGGGGGGTGGACCACGATGGGGGGGTGCCCAGAATGGGGGGATGAAACATGATGGGGGGTGCACAGCATGGGGGATGGAGCACGATGGGGGGGTGCAGCATGGGGGATAGAGCACGATAGAGGGTGCACAGAATGGGGGATGGAGCACGATGAGGGGTGCGTAGCATGGGGGATGGAGCACGATGGGGGGTGCGTAGCATGGGGGATGGAGCACGATGGGGAGTGCAGCATGGGGGGTGGAGCACGATGGGGGGGTACAGCGTGGGGGATGGAGCACGATGGGGGGTGCAGCATGGGGGTTGGACCACGATGGGGGGTGCCCAGAATGGGGGGATGAAACACGATGGGGGGTGCACAGCATGGGGGATGGAGCACGATGGGGGGTGCAGCATGGGGGATAGAGCACGATAGAGGGTGCGTAGCATGGGGGATGGAGCACGATGGGGGGTGCATAACATGGGGGATGGAGCACGATGGGGAGTGCAGGATGGGGGGTGGAGCACGATGGGGGGGTACAGCGTGGGGGATGTAGCAAGATGGGGGGTGCAGCGTGGGGGATGGAGCACGATGGGGGGTGCCTAGAATGGGGGGATGAAACACGATGGGGGGTGCGCAGCATGGGGGATGGAGCACGATGGGGGGTGCAGCATAGGGGATGGAGCACGATGGGGGGTGCAGCGTGGGGGATGGAGCACGATGGGGGGTGCACAGCATGGGGGATGGAGCACAATGGGGGGTGCGTAGCATGGCGGATGGAGCACGATGGGGGGGTGCGTAGCATGGGGGATGGAGCACGATGGGGAGTGCAGCATGGGGGGTGGAGGACGATGGGGGGATGCAGCGTGGGGGATGGAGCACAATAGGGGGTGCAGCGTGGGGGATGGAGCTTGATGAGGGGTGCCCAGAGTGGGGGGATGAAACACGATGGGGGGTGCGAAGCATGGGGGATGGAGCACGATGGGGGGTGCAGCACAATAGGGGGTGCACCGCTCTCACCCCCGCCACACCCAGACAACACCCAGAACATTTACAGCGCACTACACAAACACTTGGCAACTGCACACAACATCTATATATATATATTATATATATTATATATATATATATATATATATATATATATATAACAAAAATCATACATTAACTACACAATAGGTAAATTCTAGAAAACCCGATGCGTAGAATCGTGCCACCTTCTAGTATATATATATACATACATATATATACATATACACATATACATACATACATACGTACATACATACATACATACATACACACACTAGCTGTACTACCCGGCTTCGCCCGGGTTAATAATCGCTGTTAACATAACAGAATGCATTAACAAAAATGTATTCTGCACACAAAAACCACAAAACAAATAGACAGAAATGTAATTATTAAAAGGCAAAAACTAAGCTAATAGAAGCATTTCACAACATATATTTCAACACCACAACAGATATTCCACACAGATTTAACATCCTATGACCGCACACATACTGAGAATGTCCTTTGTTGCCTATATTAACCAATGAGAGCTCAGATTAATTAACTGTAGCAAAATAGAAGCTAAGCTGTGATTGGTTGCTATTGGCAGCCTGATAAATCTCCAGGCAACAGAAAGCCCTCCCCCTGACAGTATATATTAGCTCACACATACACATATAGACAGGTCATGTGACTGACAGCTGCCGTATTTCCTATGTGGTACATTTGTTGTTCTTGTAGTTTGGCTGCTTATTAATCAGATTTTTATTTTTGAAGGATAATACCAGACTTGTGTGTGTTTTAGGGCGATTATGTGGCGAGGTTGGTGTATGTGTGGTGAGATGTGTGCTGAGGGTGGTATATGTGTTCAAGCACGTGGTAGTGTGTGGCGCATTGTTTGTGTGTGTTCATATCCCCGAGTGTGGTGAGTATCCCATGTCGGGGCCCCACCTTAGCAACTGTACGGTATATACTCTTTGGCGTCATCGCTCTCATTCTTTAAGCCCCCCTTCTTCACATCTGGCAGCTGTCAATTTGCCCCCAACAGTTTTCGTTTCACTTTTTCCCCATTCTGTAGATAGGGGCAAAATTGATTGGTAAATTGGAACGCGCGGGGTTAAAATTTCGCCTCACAACATAGCACCTGGCGCTGCCCGGGATAGTAACTGTCTCTCTGTTTCTCTCCCATTCTCTGTCTGTCTCCCCCTCTGTATATATCTCTCTGTCTCTCTCTCTTTGTCTGTCTGTCTCTTTCCCTGTCTATCTCTTTCTCCGTCTGTCTCAATCTCTTTCCCTGTCTGTCACTTTCCCTCTCTTTCCCTGTCTGTCTCTTTCCCTGTCTGTCTCTTTCCCTGTCTGTCTCTTTCCCTGTCTGTCTCTTTCCCTGTCTGTCTCTTTCCCTGTCTGTCTCTTTCCCTGTCTGTCTCTTTCCCTGTCTGTCTCTTTCCCTGTCTGTCTCTTTCCCTGTCTGTCTCTTTCCCTGTCTGTCTCTTTCCCTGTCTGTCTCTTTCCCTGTCTGTCTCTTTGTCTGTGTCTGTCTCTTTGTCTGTGTCTGTCTCTTTGTGTCTGTTTCTTACCCTGTCTGTGTCTGCCTCTTTCCCTGTCTGTGTCTGTCTCTTTCCCTGGCTGCATTGTGACACGCCAACATTCCATATAAGGGCGTGGCTGCGCATTCTTCTGAAGTTCTGGCTGCACTGTGGCTCCCAGCTCCATTCGCTTTAATGGAGGCAGGTTTTTTGGTGAATAACTGTAAAGCGCGGGGTTAAAATTTCCCCTCGAAACATAGCCTATGACGCTCTCTGGGTCCATACGTGTGAGTGTGCAAAATTTTGTGGCTGTAGCTGCGACGGTGCAGATGCCAATGCCGGACATACACACACACACACACACACACACACACACAGCTTTATATATTAGATATATATATATAGATTTATTTTTTATTTCACTCATTGGCGGAGTGCTGCTATTTTTTATTCATCAGTTATACATACTAGTCATTTGGTCTTTAAATCTTTGATTAAATCTGTTCTGTCACATTGCTTTATCTCAATTTTAAAAACACCATCAAAATGCAAGAAAAAAAATGATAAAATCAGATATGATTATATGATCACATCTACTTCTATTCAATAATCTGACACCTATCCTGTCTCATGTTTGTTGGATTTAAATAGACCGTGTGGGGTCTGGATTTGCTATGACAATAAAAGCAGAGCATGACAGAAACGAGAACATCTAAACATCTAGTGCAGGGGTCTCAAACTCAGCTGGGTGTATGGGCCGCATATAAAAAAAAAAAATTGAGAGGGGTTGAATTCTTTGCATGACAAAATGACATTTTTAATGAATTCTTGCTTGTTTATTATAACAAACCTGCACTTATTGTTTTGTTAAGTTTATATATAAAAAAGCATTTTTTAAATGGCAAAAAAATAAAATTCATGCTTTATTTTGAATTTTATCACCTTCTTGTAAAATAGTTTTAAAATTAGCAGCAACATATAGTAATCTTAGCCAACATCTTGTAGTAATGTCCCCATCTGTGTGACCTGTAGTAAGGTGCTCATCCTTGTAGTATTTTGCCCTGTAGTATTGTGCCCATCCTTGTGCCCTGTAGTATTGTGCCCAGTAGTATTGTGCTCAACATCTTAGTATTGTGCCCATCCTTGTGGTATTGTGCCCAGTAGTATTGTGTCCATCTTTGTGCCCTGTAATATTGTGCCCTGTAGTAATGTGCTCATCCTTGTAGTATTGTGCCCATCCTTGTGCCCTGTAGAGTTATGCCCATCCTTGTAATATTATGGCCAGTAGTATTGTGCTGATCTCTGTAGTATTGTGCCCTTCCTTGTGGTATTGTGCTGATCTCTGTAGTATTGTGCTCATTATTGTGGTATATTGCCCAGTAGTATTGTGCCCATCCTTTCTAAAAATATCCTGCCCACTGTGAGTGTGCGGCCCATAGTGAAAAACTGACCTGCGGTGCGGAATTCAGAGGCCTCAGCATGTGAATTAATGCTGCAGAGTCTCATGACCTCCCTAGGGAGAACACAGCGAGGAGACCGCAGCGCCCTGAACCCTGATCTGGTCTCCTACCGCTGGCCAATCAGATTCAAGGAGATGACGTCATACAGCGACGTCACTTCATTGCATCTGATTGGCGGGCAGCAGCCATTGGTATAATGCAGACAGCTCCTCTGCGCGACACCACAAATTATTCAATTGTAGTAAAGTCCTGCCGATGTCGACTCCCGGAATAGAGCTGCGATCGTCATGGTGTCTCCGGGCCGCAACAAGCAGCCCTGGGGGAGGGGGGTGGGGGCGCATGTTTGAGACCTCTGATCTAGTGTGTCACATTGTTGTAATCACATCAACAGGGTGAGATGAAAAATGACCGCAAAACAGCTGCTATACCGGATGTTCTTTATTCAATCTTTGTGCAGGGTAAAAATCGCGGCGGGAGGAGACCTGGATACCGGCCCCTCACAGAGGACGACGGCCGTTTCGCCTGTCAATAGGCTTCTACGGGTCCACCGGGACCCGTAGAAGCCTATTGACAGGCGAAACGGCCGTCGTCCTCTGTGAGGGGCCGGTATCCAGGTCTCCTCCCGCCGCAATTTTTACCCTGCACAAAGATTGAATAAAGAACATCCGGTATAGCAGCTGTTTTGCGGTCATTTTTCATCTCACCCTGTTGATTGGATCGTACCTTCTTACTTGACCAGCACGCTGTGTCCGGAGTAATTCTTATACTGGTGCTGCAAGCTCCTGCAAGTGAAAGTTTATCATCTGGGTAACGGAGACGCACGAGTGGTGCAGGACTCAGCTTCTTATTGCACTGTTGTAATCACACCTTGGTCCAGTCACCAGGCAGCACTGAGCAGTCACAGCTGATCTCCACTCATGCCCACTGTTCAGCTGATTGACATCTGGTGTGAACAGTAGGCATGAGCGTCCAGTTTCAATTTTTCTAAATGTTCATTGATACAAGGTTATAATTTGACAAGGGCAGATGGATTTTTTTACTCAGACCTGTTCCTAACAAATCTCAGCAAAGTTACTATTTATTTTACCTTAGGTAAAGAAATATCACACAAATGTCAATCACAGAAGAACCATGAGCATTTAGCTGATATTTTGATCACCTGGTCTTTAAACAATTTTTTTTTCTTTTGCGAAGAATACAGTACAAGTGACAAATTAAATGTTGAATGAGTGAAGAAGATTCTTCTATTGTAGTGCCAGTGCTTCACAGAATAGGGTTGTAGTCTGTTCCCCTACTTCTAAACTATGCCATGAATTGTAAATGAAAACTCGGTACTATTCAAGTTCGACAAATATTACACAGTGTCAGCAATTAGCAGGGCGCTAGACCTCTTGCCTTCCTGAGAACAATAGGGGTCCAAGCTGTGGGACACTACCAATGTTAGTGGTGCAATAACAGTTACAGGACACATATAAACCCATGCTTTGTGATTGGTAATAAAACAATCCTTACATGTCTCTTAAAAGATTTCCTCATCCGGCCATGTGAATCCATCCACAGCATGGCGTAGCGTCGTATGCAATAAATCTCTTCAATATCTTTATTAATTACTTGTGAGATTACTTCCCCAAGTTTTGAGTGAGGAATTGTGTCATACGCTTCCTTTATATCAGTCTACAAAAAAAACACAATTCACAATTCAGAACAAGAGCCATGAATAAACAAACGAAAATACAAAATTACTTACTGGTAATGTGTTTTTTCTAAACCCATGACAGCAACACGAGAGGGGATTCGCCCTTCAAGGACAGGAAACCTACAGGATAATAAGGGGTGTCACCTCTCCCCACATCAGTTGGTTAGAGAGCATGACATTGCTATAACAAACCAGCACCAACATATAACCACGTGCAGCAAAAATACTGCTAAGCTATCCACGTGCAGGGAGGGAATGTAAGGGTGCTGTCATGGGTTCAGAAAAAAACATTACCGGTAGTAATTTCGTATTTTTCCAACACCCATGACAGCACCACGAGAGAATTACATAGACAAAAGAATACTTTAGGGGGGACTACAGCTTGCAGAATCCTTCTCCCAAAAGGTGAGGTCAGTAAAGGATAAGTTCATCCTATAGTGCTTATAGAAAGTGGAAGGTGAAGACCATGTGGCCGCCTTACAGATCTGCTCGATAGTGACGTCCAATCTTTCAGCCCAGGAAGATGCCATTTGCCCTTGTGGAGTGAGCCTTCAGACCTGCAGGCACATCCCCTACCACTAGCTGAGTAGGCGACAGAAATGGCTTCCCTGATCAGCCTAGCTAAAGTGGACTTAGAAGCTTTGAGCCCTTATCTATTACTCTGAAAAAAAAAACACAAACAGGATCTTGCCTTTCCTGTATACACTAGTGACTGAGAGATATTCTATAAGGCAACGTCTGACTATGACTGACTGACTATAACTATAACAATTTGAGATATTTCATTATCTCTAAATTGTCCTGACGAAGGAGACTGCAATTTCTGAAACGTGTAGACCTGTACAAGAATAAAAGAGATGAATGAATGAACTTTGTATCCTGGTGGTAGCGCGGCATAAACCCGACTTCTCTCCAAATTCCACGCATTGTCTTTTTCGGGGCTGCGGCTGTGCGCCAAATCTGCTTGGTGATTATAGGTGTTGTGACTACCACAACCCTATTAGCTGAGTTTGTTACCTTTTAATAAGCTGGTGTATACCCAGGTAAATAACAAAAAGGAAAGAAGTCCAGCTCACCAATCAGTTGATTGTTGTTAGATATAAATGTCCTGCGCACGGAATGGTCTAGCCACCAGGTAGAAAGTTAGAAAGAGAAAATTCCAGCGCTATCCAATAAAAATACTCCACTTTATTAGAAAATTCTTAAAATCCAGCATAACAGCTCATGATATAGATCTCAGTGAGAACTACGCGTTTCGAGCAGAACATAATAATAATAATAATCTTTATTTCTATAGCGCCAACATATTCCGCAGCGCTTTACAATTCAGGAGGCTCATACACATATACATAAACATATACATATACAAACAAGTAACAATTATAGAAGATACAATATTTAAAAGGGAAAAAAAAAAAAGGCAACCCTGCTCGTGAGAGCTTACAATCTACAATGAGATGGGGGGAGGGGCAAGGTACAAGTGCTAATTTACAATGACAATCCAGCCATCTCAAGGAAATGGGGGATATATAATGGCTTCCTGGACCAGTTGGCCAGAGCCTTGAGATGCATTTGGGTGCCAGAGTTTGACGTGGGGTTATGTTCTGAGAAGTTGTAGAGGGATTAGGTGAAATTAGTTTGGCTAGGGAGTGTGATAGGCCGCCCTAAAAAGATGCGTTTTTAGGGAGCGTCTGAAGCTGAGTAAGTTGTGATTTGTCCTAACTTCTTGGGGTAGAGCGTTCCAGAGGTTTGGTGCAGCTCGGAAGAAGTCTTGGATTCGGGAGTGGGAGGTTCGAATTAGTGTGGATGTTAGTCAAAAGTCATTTGCAGAGCGTAGAGAATGGGTGGTATAATAGACAGAGAGGAGGGTGGAGATGTAGGGGGGTGCTGCACTGTGGAGAGCTTTGTGGGTGAGAACAAGCAGTTTGAATTGGATCCTGTGATATATGGGCAGCCAGTGCAATGACTGGCACAGAGCAGAGGCATCCGAGTAGCGGTTAGCCAGATAGGTGACCCTGGCTGCGGCATTAAGGATGGACTGTAGAGGAGAGAGTCTAGTTAGGGGGAGACCAATTAATAGAAAGTTACAGTCGTCAAGGCGAGAGTGGATCAAGGCCACGGTGAGGGTTTTTGTCGTTTCCATTGTCAGAAAGGGGCGGATTATAGAGATGTTCTTGAGGTGCAAGCGGCAGGAGCGGGCAAGAGATTGTATGTGGGAGGTGAAGGAGAGATCAGTGTCAAGTATAACCCCCAGGCAGCGGGCTTGCTGCCTAGGACTTAACGTTGTGCTACACACAGAGAGGGAGATGTCAGGTTTAGGAAGGTTGGGAGATGGAGGGAAAAGCAGAAGTTCAGTTTTGGAAAGGTTAAGTTTCAGATAGAGAGCAGACATGATGTTGCAAACTGCAGTCAGGCAGTCACTTGTGTTCTATAGTACAGCGGGGGTGAGCTCAGGGGATGAGGTGTATAGCTGTGTGTCATCAGCATAAAGATGGTACTGGAAGACAAATCTGCTGATGGTCATTCCAATTGGGGTAGTGTACAGGGAAAAAAGAAGAGGGCCAAGGACTGAACCTTGAGGGACCCCAACAGTGAGAGGAAGAGGAGAAGATGTGAAGCCAGCAAATGATACGCTGAATGAGCGGCCAGAAAGATAGGAAGAGAACCAGGAAAGAACAGTGTCCTTTAGGCCGATAGAATGGAGCATAGAGAGGAGATGGTGGTCAACAGTGTCGAAGGCGGCAGAAAGGTCAAGAAGAACAAGCAGAGAGTGGTCACCGTTACGTTTTGCTGTCAATAGGTCATTGGTCACTTTAACAAGGGCAGTTTCTGTTGAGTGTAAAGGGCGGAAGCCAGACTGTAAAGGTTCTAGAAGAGAGTGAGAGGAGAGGTAGCGGGTGAGGCGAGAGTAGACCAGGCGCTCCAAGAGTTTAGAGATGAAGGAGAGTTTGGAGACTGGTCTGTAGTTGCTTGTGCAGGACGGATCAAGGGAAGGTTTTTTTAATAATGGAGTAATGATAGAGTGTTTGAGGGAGGAAGGGACGATACCAGAAGAGAGAGAGAGATTGAAGATTTTAGTTAGGTGAGTAGTGACAACCGGAGAGGGGGACTGGAGAAGGTGTGAGGGGAAGGGATCAGTAGGGCAAGTGGTAGGACGAGAAGAAGAGAGGAGCCTGAAGACTTCTTCCTCTGTGACTGGGTCAAATGTTGAAAGTGAGCTTGATGGGATATGGGGAGGGATGGGATTCACAAAGCTTGGTGGCTGGCAGCTGATCTCTTGGCGGATGTTTTCTATTTTCTCTGTGAAATACGAGGCCAGGTCATCAGCATGAAGGTCTGTGATAGGGGTCTGTGCTTTGGGACTGAGGCGGGAGTGAAAGGTGTCAAAGATTGGATTGGATTGTTGGATAGTGAGGAGATAAAGGTGGTGAAGTAGGTCTGTTTGGCGCAGTGAAGGGAAGAGTTGTAGGTCCTTAACATGAACTTGTAGTGGATGAAGTTTTCTGGTGTGCGGGATTTCCTCCATAGGCGTTCGGCACTCCTAGAGCATCGCTGGAGAAATCGAGTTTGTGATGTGAGCCAAGGCTGTTTTACTTGGTGTTTGGAGGTTCTGAGGGTGAAGGGTGCTACTTGGTCCAGGGTGCTTCTGAGTGTGTCATTGTAGTGCTTTACAGCCAGATTGGGACAGAAAAAGTGAGGAGATAGGGGATAGTGATAAGTGTAGAGAGTCTAAAGCTGGTGTCACACTAAACGACAGCGACAACGACGTCGCTGTTACGTCACCATTTTCGGTGACGTAACAGCGACCTTGTAAGTCGCTGTTATGATCGCTGCTTAGATGTCAAACACAGCAGAAGCAGCGATCATAAGGTCGCTGTGCTACATGTTCAGAGAGCAGGGAGCCGCGCTTAGCGCTGGCTCTTTGCTCTCCTGCAGCACACATCGGGTTAATTAACCCGATGTGTGCTGCAGCTACATGTCACAGTTCAGAGAGCAGGGAGCCGCGCTTAGCGCTGGCTCCTTGCTCTCCTGCAGCACACATCGGGTTAATTAACCCGATGTGTGCTGCAGCTACATGTCACAGTGCAGAGAGCAAGGAGCCGCGCACACTGCTTAGCGCTGGCTCCTTGCTCTCCTTGCTACAGTATACATCGGGTTAATTACCCGATGCGTACTGCAGCCACATGTCACAGTGCAGGAGCCGGCACTGGCAGCAAGAGCGGCGGAGGCTGGTAACCAGCGTAAACATCGGGTAACCAGGGAAAGGTCTTCCCTTGGTTACCCGATGTTTACGCTGGTTACAGCTTACCGCAGCTGCCAGTGCCGGCTCCTGATCGCTTCATTTCGTCGCTCTCTCGCTGTCACACACAGCGATGTGTGTGTCACAGCGGGAGAGTGACGACCAAAAAATGAAGCTGGACATTCAGCAACGACCGGCGACCTCACAGCAGGGGCCAGGTCGTTGCTGGATGTCACACACAGCGACAGCGACGGGACGTCGCTGCAACGTCACAGAAAATGGTGACGTAGCAGCGACGTCGTTGTCGTCGTCGTTATGTGTGACACCAGCTTAAGTGTCTGAGAGTCAATGGCCTGTAGGTTTCTGAATTTGTGATAGGTGGGAGTGTGCTGGGGCGGACGAGGGTTTGTGAGCTTGAAGGAGAGGATGTTGTGGTCAGAGAGGGATAGAGAACATGACTAAGACCTAGCGTCGAAGCGCGTAGTTCTCACTAAGATCTAGATCATGAGCTGTTACGCTGGATTTTAAGAATTTTCTAATAAAGTGGAGTATTTTTATTGGGCAGCGCTGGAATTTTCTCTTTCTAACTTTATACCCAGGCAAGACCCTATTTGCACATCCTTTCTACAGTTTTTCTGCATTCCCCTTGGCATGGAATAGCGCAAAGTCTTGATCTCTTGATCTTTTTTTGATATCTCCCGGCCAGCACTTCAACCAGAGACCCCATATGGCTGCGTTAGATAGGGCTGCTGACTTAGCTGCCAACCTGGTTGAATCTGCAGATGCATCTGCAAGGAATACTGCTGGCCTGCGTAATAAGGCAGTGTTTTTTTTTTTTATTATCAAAAACAGTGTTTACTAAGTACCCTATGTTTATTTATATGCACTATGCTTTTATTCAGTTACAGCAGGGAATACGTCCATATTATTTTTTGTCTTTGATTTTTCTTTATCCTATGGCCAGTGTGAACATGAGCTTACAAGCTGCATGTATACCAGCTCATACTCCGGCTCCCATTTTTTTAAATTCTTGTAATAAGGGGAGTGATGACATGACATTCTCTCCAGGGGCGCCCTCATTCAGCTGATCCTTGAGTTAGTCAATCCATACTGCCAGGGACCCTGCTGCGCAAGTAGCTGCAATAGCTGGTCGTAAAGCCCCAGCTGATGATTCCCAGGCATTCTTGAGGAAGTGGTCAGCTATCTTTTTCAAAGGGTGCTTCAAAGTCCCCATATCCTCAAGGGACAGAGAATTTTTTTCAAAGCCTTAGCAACAGTGACATCCAGCTTAGGGGCCTTGTCATAGGAAGGAACAGGCTGCTTCCTTAAAAGGGTATTTCCTTTTAAAGGCTCTTGGGAGGCACCTCTCATCTGGCTGCTTACATTCTCTTGTAATGAGGGACTGCACCTTATCAATGAACGAGAAGTCGCATTGTTTTCTTTGTTCTAGGCCACTAAACATATGATCCTGAACCATTCTTTGGGTTTTCTCTTCAGGGATATCCATAGTGGACCTGACAACTTTCACTAGCCTCCCAGTGTTTTCAATCGGGAGGCATTGACGACCTCCTGAGTCACTGTCTGACATGAAGTGGGAAACAGAATCAGAAGAATCACACTCCCCCTCGGACCGGTCTGATTCTTCAAAGGGTGAGGCAGGTCTGGATTCCTTAAGGCTATGACTCTCCTTTGATAAGGATCTAAGGGAGTCCCTGATCTCAGCTCTAATCAAGGACCTAAGGTCCGAAGCGAACCCAGGGACCTCTTCTGATAGGGTTTGCCGGATACAGTCCTGGCACAGCTTTTTAGACCAGGTACTAAACAGCTCCCGATTACAGAGAGCGTATTCCCTATGTCTGGTTTTTTTATTTACATTTTTGGGTCTGTCCTGAATCTGAAAGGAAAACAGACAAAAGGACCTCTTTACAAAGTGAACTTTCATGAAGGTCACTTACCACTCAGATGCAAAGTTTCGGAACCGGGTTAGGAGGAATGATGTTGTGGCGCCCCTAAGGCTTCAGTCGCCACAGGGTACTGCATCTCACTTAAGATGTAGTACTCATCCCGGGTAAGGAGAGGTTAATCGCTGGCGTTTCTCATATTCCCAAACCAAACACAGTTAGGTGCTTTCCCACCGGGGGGATGGCCATCACGAAGCATGGGACTTTCCTTGTCACTAGGACAACCACCTGGGGGCGGGCACCACTTGGGAAAAAGGGAAGGAGCATCTTCACACTTGGTCAGTCAACCCCAGGCACAGCTTGGGGTGAGGGACACAGTTGGGACCTAGGTCCAATCTTCTATTACCTCGCACTTTTGGGAGCGCCATAGAACCCGCGGCTTGAGGCAGGTAGCTCAGCCCGGGTTCTCTACAGCTACACGGGATTCCAGGGTCTGCGGAGAGTGCAGGAAACACCCGCTGCGCGTTTCACATTCCACATACACTGGTATTGGAGGGACCCCGATCAGAAAGGAACTCAGTGGGAACAGCAGTGGTGACCTTGAATTGCTCGGGATCGACTGGGGCCTAGCACGGCGGTGACCGGTTCTCTGGGAGTGGCAACCGGGACTGTGAGTAAAGAAACCTTGAAACCGCAGAGACTTTGTACGCCTGTCCTTGCCGGCACCCCGTGTTTAGGGGGGTAGCCATCACTACAACCCTCATCACCCTCCCCGGGGCCCGCTTCACCTGTGGGGAGCAGAAATATCTTAGTTGCTACAACCATCCACTCCAAAGGTCAGTGACAGCAGCGGCGGCTAATCCCTGGCCGTGTGCCGCAGGTGGCGTCATGAGACAAACATCGATCATCATCCCCCCCTCTTTTATTGTATGCCTCGGGGCCACAAAGACGGGCAGGGCCACCCGTGACATCCTCAGACCCGACATCACCGGCCAGGCGACGAGTAAAGTTCACCCCTTGCCCCGTGGGTGCTACAATGTCATCAGACCAATCTCCCCTGCAGGTCCTCTTGTCATTGGTCCTGCCGACTTTAGACACTTCGCTGGCTGGATCTGGTGCTGCTCCTTCCAGAGCCTATCCCACCTGAGCCAGTAGTGCTGCTCTCCCGAGCGCGCTGAGGCTTGCTCTTTTGTTGCCTCTTCTGAGTCCCAGCCTGTGCTGTGTTGTTTTTTTTTTTTTTGGCATAACAGGAGGTCATTGTTTGATCTCTGTGTGCCGCATCCATGGCTCCCTGTGATGATAGAGGTCAGAGAGGCTACCTCTTTCCACAACCATGAATGTCGCCATCGCTCACATTCCATTCAGATCGACTGACCGATAATAGCGATCTGAGTGTGGTGACCGCAAACATGGCTGTTAGCACACCTCTGTCAGTGACAGCTGTCGACACAGAACTGTCACTGTGTGGTTACACATCATGGTGCCGGAACAGACACCAGCTCATGATGTGCTATGTATGTGATTAGTCGTTCTGCTAACAGTGGTGGCTGCTGTTGCTCCTTGTCCATTTTACTGGAGGGGTTAACCATCGGTTTGTTTCACCTCTGCTAGGGCTTTAAACACACAGCCCCGGTCACTTCTGGGAGGTGACGTCAGTAGCACTTCATCCAGGAACACCCTATAGCAAGGGATGTTCTCAAATCTGTGAAGACTCTCTCGTGCATGCGCAGACGAACAGACGATGGCTGGCCATACACAAGATGGCGTCATCTTACACGCTGCTGCTGCTGCTACTACCAAGCACCCAGAGCATCAGGGCAGACTCACATAAGGACACGGAGGCACATTCTGGGCAAGACTCGTGCCACCACTCACCCACTGGCACCTCACGCCATGTAAGACGGTGTCGCTGCTCCTGCATCGCTGGAGCGTGGGTGGCATTGCTACTCACAGGCACAGCCCCCATGGTCTGCTGTGGTGCGTCTTCAGACCTGCCAGAAGGACAGCGTTGCTGTCCCTTGCTGAGAGGAAAAGAAGGCGGCTGACGCTGACACACATAGACAAAGCCCCCGTGGGCCTGCTGTGGTGTTCCCCTCAGCCGGCTGTAGCAGGACCCGTGCCACTGCCAGAACTGACCAGCCAGGGATGGGGTACTTGGTGGCTTCGACCCCTAAGGGCCATCTTGAACCGCCGCTCCTGGAGGTTCCCCGTTCAAGGACAGGAAACCAACTGATGCGGGGACAGGTACCGCCCCTATTTATCTTGTAGGTTTCCTGTCCTTGAAGGGCAGATCCTTTCTCTCGTGGTGCTGTCATGGGTGCTGGAAAAAAATGAAACACACATACACTGTGGTCTAGTACAGGTCACTTAGGGTATACACGCTGTCTTTTTACTGGGTTTTTTAAGCGAAAAATGAGCAAAAACTCCAAGATTTTTTGGATAATATAAAGCATTCCGCGCAGTTTTTTCTCCAAAACGTCTAAAAAAAATGCAAAATTCCGCTATCTGGAGAAGCCTCTTTAAAAGGAACCTGTCAGGTTCCATATATGTTCTAACCTACAAGCATGGTGTTGTGTGACCTAGAAACCCCATCCTACCCATCCCTGTGTTGTAATATTGTGTAATCTAATATATAAAGGTGAATGTGTGTGTGTGTGTGTGTGTGTGTGTGTCCGGGATTGGCATCTGCACCGTCGCAGCTACAGCCACAACATTTTGCACACTCACACGTATGGACCCCGAGAGCGTCATAGGCTATGCTTCGAGGGGAAATTTTAACCCCACGCTTTACAGTTATTCACCAAAAAACCTGTCTCCATTAAAGCGAATGGAGCTGGGAGCCACAGTGCAGCCAGAACTTCAGAAGAATGCGCAGCCACGCCCTTATATGGAATGTTGGCATGTCACAATGCAGCCAGGGAAAGAGACAGACACAAACAGGGTAAGAAACAGACATAGACAGGGTAAGAGACAGACACAGACAAAGAGACAGACACAGACAAAGAGACAGACACAGACAAAGAGACAGACACAGACAAAGAGACAGACTTACAGTGAAAGAGACAGAAAGAGAGGGAAAGAGAGGGAAAGAGAGGGAAAGTGACAGACAGGGAAAGTGACAGACAGGGAAAGTGACAGACAGGGAAAGTGACAGACAGGGAAAGTGACAGACAGGGAAAGTGACAGACAGGGAAAGTGACAGACAGGGAAAGTGACAGACAGGGAAAGTGACAGACAGGGAAAGTGACAGACAGGGAAAGTGACAGACATTGAAAGTGACATACAGGGAAAGAGATTGAGACAGACTGAGAAAGAGATAGACAGGGAAAGAGACAGACAGACAAAGAGAGAGAGAGAGATATATACAGAGGGGGAGACAGACAGAGAATGGGAGAGAAACAGAGAGACAGTTACTATCCCGGGCAGCGCCGGGTGCTATGTTGTGAGGCGAAATTTTAACCTGCGCGTTCCAATTTACCAATCAATTTTGCCCCTATCTACATAATGGAGAAAAAGTGAAACGATAAGTGTTGGGGGAAAATTGACAGCTGCCAGATGTGAACAAGGGGGACTTAAAGAATGAGAGCGATGGCGCCAAAGAGTATATACCGTACAGTTGCTAAGGTGGGGCCCCGACATGGGATGCTCACCACACTCGGGGATATGGACACACACACACAAAATGCGCCACACACTACCACGTGCTTAAACACATATACCACCCTCAGCACACATCTCACCACACATACACCAACCTCGCCACATAATCGCCCTAAAACACACACAAGTCTGGTATTATCCTTCAAAAATAAAAATCTGATTAATAAGCAGCCAAACTACAAGAACAACAAATGTACCACATAGGAAATACGGCAGCTGTCAGTCACATGACCTGTCTATATGTGTATGTGTAAGCTAATATATACTGTCAGGGGGAGGGCTTTCTGTTGCCTGGAGATTTATCAGGCTGCCAATAGCAACCAATCACAGCTTAGCTTCTATTTTGCTACAGTTAATTAATCTGAGCTTTCATTGGTTAATATAGGCAAAAAAGGACAGTCTCAGTATGTGTGAGGTCATAGGATGTTAAATCTGTGTGGAATATCTGTTGTGGTGTTGGAAATATATGCTGTGAAATGCTTCTATTAGCTTAGTTTTTACCTTTTAATAATTACATTTCTGTCTATTTGTTTTGTGGTTTTTGTGTGCAGAATACAATTTTGTTAATACATTCTATTTTGTTAACAGCGATTATTAACACGGGCGAAGCCGGGTAGTACAGCTAGTATGATTTTATAAAAATATGTTTTATAACTTACATGTTCACTATGTAAATAGGAGAGTCTCTAGTCCCTTAGGCATTGCATCGCCCCGTGGGCGTTTACATGCTTTCCGTAGTATCACGCCCCTGTGGGTGCAATACCATGCATTTACAAGAGCCATGTCACCGTCAGCTCCTGGAGATCCCGCGCGTGCGTGCTTGCCGTTCGCGCAGCCTTCATATCTGGGTGTTTACTTACCGGCTTCACAAGCGCACTGTGCATGATCAGAAGACTCCTGTGGTTCCGACCATGCGCAGAGCGCATCTAAAGCCTTAAGTAAACATCCGGATATGAAGGCTGCGCGAATGGCAAGCACCCACGTGCGGGATCTCCAGGAGCTGACATCACAACTGTAAATCCATGGTATCACGCCCCCATGATGACCCATAATGTCCTAATTGAGTTGTATTTAGGAAATGTTGTAGCCTTATAAGCAGAAATAATCCATTTAACATTATATTGTATATACCTTTACAAAGTAAAGCTTTATATTTTCTGATTTTGACTCTTTAAGCTCTAGCACATATCTTCTCCATTTCTTGTAAATGTCATCCAGTCCAAACACAGAGGAACCAATCAAGTAAGACGACTTATTTCTCTCATAATTCAGAACACTAAAGAGGTTTCGGACTTGAGTGTTGAAATGCTGAATCTGTAAAAATATGAGAAATGATCATGGGCACAAATGTGAGAAAGAACTGCAAAGTGACAAACTTCTTTTAAAATTACCTAAAAACATTCCGTTCTACTCCACACCAAGATGACAGAATGAAAACACATTGAAAGGGGGTTTATGGTTTGATTTGAAACGAACAGTGGGAATCCTGAAAAAGGAAGCTATGCTTGTCACTGGAACTTGCTCTCCATTCCAGTGGCACCAGAGTCAGAACATCCACCAGTCACCGGACCCTGCAGCCGGCTCATCAGTGGCCAAACAACTCAATCATCACATGAGGTCTGGCAGAAAACTCCAATGGTAACTATTACCTCTTTTTCTTCTTTTACAAGAAAGGCTTCACAGTAGTCATTTTCAAAAGGACTGGAAAACCGTTTTAGGCCCTGTGCGCACTTACCGGATTTTGCCACGGATTTTCTGCGGATTTGCTGCATGTTTCACTGCAGAAAATGTTCATAACATCTCTGCAGTGAATCACGAGCAAAACCTATGGGAAAAAAAATCCTGTGCGCACTAGGCAGAATTTGACAGCTGCATGATTTGCATGATTCCCGCAGCAAAAACAATTGCATGTCAATTCTTTTCCGCACGTCGCTGCGGGATTTCACTCCATTGACTGCCATGTAATCGTGAAATCCCGCAGGGAATAACGCAGGCAGCAAATTCTGTGTGGTTCACTGCGTTTTCCTGCGTTATTCCCTGCGGTATTTCGCGGTTTACCTGCGGTAATGAACATCGCTTGCCTGCGGTTTTGCAGGGAAGTGATGTCATTATGACAGGAAGAGGAAGCGGAGCAGAGAGTAAACACACACACATCACAGACACACACAGACATCACAGACATAGAACACAGGCGCAGACACAGACATATAGAACACACATAGAAATCAAACGGAAATATAGAAAAAAAAAAAAACAACATGTGGGCTCCACTGTATATTTACTGTCCAGCCGAGGTAAGCACACAGCGGCGGCCCGGTATTCTCAGGCTGGGGAGGGAGAGGGGCAGGGTTAATGTCCGCCGCCTCCCTGCCACCTCCCGCAGCCGAGAATATCAGCCGCAGCTGTCCCGGGTCTGTCGCATGCATTATGCGACAGTACCGGAGTGTCCCTGGCTCTTCCTGCTGCCGTGATGCTGTGGCAGTCAGGGTAATACAAGGAGTTAATGGCGACGGATCACCGCCATTAACTCCAGGCTTGATCATGGCAGCGTCTATGAGACAGCTGACATGATCAACCCGTAAGTAAAGTGAAAAAACACACACCGAAAAATCCTTTATTTTAAATAAAACACAAATAAGCCTCGTTCACCCTTTTATTAACCCCTCTCGAAACAAAGCTCCGACGTAATCCACCGCTCCGGCGTAATCCACAGGTCCTGCGTTGCTTACATCCAGCCGCGACTGACACACAGTGCTGAATGAATGCAGGCTCGCAGCGAGAAAGCAGAGGTAATTACCGGTCATTTCCCACGGCCGGTAATGTGAACTCACTACCAACCATGAGAAATGCAGTGATCTGTCCTCGATCTATCTATCTATTCTTCTATCTGTCTCTTTATCTATCTATCTACTATCTATCTCAGAAGGAAATAATTATTTTTTTTTTCAATGTGCTTTATTGCATTGAATGCAATAAAGCATATGTACCAACCCGCACGCGGCAAAACCGCGGCAATACCGCTTACAATACCGCGGTAAAACCGCAGCAAACCGCATGCGGTTTTTGGGTGCGGTTTGCCGCGTTTTTTTTACCGCGGGTGCGGTAATCTTTCAGTGCCTGCGGAATATTCTTGAGAAAAATTCCATTTTCCAGTGCGCACATAGCCTTAAAAACATAAGAAATTTTGAGAGCAAAATAAAAATACTCTCGTATCACAACTTTTAGAGATCTGTAAGGTTTAACATTTTTGGGATATGGAGCGGTGTTCGAGTTTGTTTTTTGCTCTCCACGCTGATGCTTTTATTGATATTAGTTTGGGGTATATGGATGTTTTCTTCGCCTTTTATTAAATTATTGCCTGTTTTTTGCGGCAGCTGAAAAAGTGCAATTCTGGAATTTTGATCTTTTTTTTGTTACGCTGTTTACCAATCAGATTAATTTTATATTTTGATATATAATCAGACTTTTCTGAATCCAGCCATACTTAATATGTGTATTTTATTTTTATTTTATTTTCAGTGAGGCAAAGGATGGATGGTTTGAACTTGTTTTATTTTTTTCATATTTTTAAAAACTTTTTTTTTTACTAGTCCCCTTAAGGTACCGTCACACTAAGCGACGCTCCAGCGATCCCACCAGCAACCTGACCTGGCAGGGTTCGCTGGAGCGTCGCTACATGGGTTGCTGGTGAGCGGTCACACAGGCAGATCTTACCAGCAACCAGTAACCAGCCCCCAGCCAGTAGCGACACGTGGAAGCGATGCTGCGCTTGGTAACTAAGGTAAATATCGGGTAACCAACCAGATATTTACCTTGGTTACCAGCGCACACCGCTTAGCGCTGGCTCCCTGCACTCCTAGCCAGAGTACACATCGGGTTAATTACCCGATGTGTAGTCTGGCTATGTGTGCAGGGAGCAGGGAGCCGGCACTGACAGCGTGAGAGCGGCGGACGCTGGTAACGAAGGTAAATATCGGGTAACCAAGGAAAGGGCTTCTTGGTTACCCGATATTTACATTGGTTACCAGCGTCCGCAGAAGCCGGCTCCCTGCACATTCAGTTGTTGCTCTCTCGCTGTCACACACAGCGATGTGTGCTTCACAGCGGGAGAGCAACAACTAAAAAATGGTCCAGGACATTCAGCAACAACCAGCGACCTCACAGCAGGGGCCAGGTTGTTGCTGGATGTCACACACAGCAACATCGCTAGCAAGTTGTGCCTCAGCAGCGATGTTGCTAGCGATGTTGCTTAGTGTGACGGTACCTTTAGGGTGCTTGAAGCTGCGATAATCCGATCAGATAATCCAATCACTTGCGCTATACAGGGCAGTGAATCAGCATTTCTCTGTATATATTATATATAGAAAAAAAAAAAAAGCAATCTTCAATGAATGCTGACTTACAGCCAAGACGATTGTCATGACAGACACAAGGGTCATCAGCTGACCCCTGGCTGTCATGACAACCAATAGGCGCCCCACAATCATGTCACGAGAGTACCAGTGGAAGCGAAGAATTATGAGAATTATGCACCCCACCCTGGTAGAGTGTTAAGTGCTGCTGTCAGACACTGTTGGGATTTAACTGGTTAATAGCCATGGCTAAGAGCCAAGTGTCAGATGAATAAATCAGCCAACATGTGGAGGGAAAGATGCAGGCTCGTTGTGCAAGCCCGCATTAAAGGCAGGGAGACAACATATGATGTACAAAGCACATCATGGGTCATTAGGGGGTTAAGGATCAGGGAAGTTTTCATTTTAGTACTTTCGTGTTTTTCCTGGCCTGCTTTCAAGAGCCCTTACTTTAATATTCTGTCAACTTAGATGTAAGAGGGGCTGCTGATAAGTCTTTGGCTTTGTGATCTTTTTTTGTTTCTATGGTAGCGAATGTTACATCACATGAAAGTCTTATTTGTCTAATATAGGTTTTCAAAATTTTGTGTTTGTTGCTTATGGCAACAGTGTTTTACGTTCGCGGGAAAACAAAATGGCAGAGTCTAATGCGATATTCTCAGCAACTGAGAGCAAAGTAGTGATAAAATTCTAGTTTCTACAAGGAAAGTCCACAAAGGATAATGATATTCATTTCCCAAGAAGCTGCAAAAACCCTAGTACATGCCCTTATTATATCGTGCCCAGATTATTGCAACCTCCTGCTCTGTGGCCTCCCTTCTAACAGTCTCGCACCCCTACAATCTATTCTAAATTATGCTGCCCGGCTAATCCACCTGTCCCCCCGCTACTCCCCGACTTCTCCTCTCTGCCAATCCCTTCACTGGCTTCCCATTGCCCAACTACTCCAGTTCAAAACACTAACCATAACATATAAAGCCATCCACAACTTGTCTCCTTCCGACATCTGTGACCTAGTCTCCCGGTACTTACCTGCACGTAACCTTCGATCCTCACAAGATCTCCTTCTCTGCTCCCCTCTCATCTCCTCTTCCCACCATCGCATCCAAGATTTATCCCATGTCTCCCCCATATTCTGAAATGCTATGCCCCAACATATCAGACTCTCGCCTACCATTAAAAACTTGAAAAGGAACCTGAAGACCCACCTCTTCCAACAAGCCTACAACCACCTCTACCCTAACCTACTGTATCCTCACCTATTCCTTGTAGACTGTGACCTTGGGACCTCTCTACTCCTGTACCAGTCTGTGCCTTGTATGGTTTATGATTATTGTACTTGTCCTTATTATTTATACCCCTTTCACATGTAAAGTGCCATGGAATAAATGGTGCTATAATAAAAAAAATAATAATAATAATAATAATAATAATAATAATAATCATGGTGATATGTCGCAGACTTTGGGGGATCAAAGCCCTTCATATTCTACAGTGAAGAACTGAGTTGCCAAATTTAAACCGGGCCACTTCAGCACCAAGGATGAGGAACGTTCTGGATGACCGAGGGTGGTTGTTCCAGAGATTGTCGATGCTGTGCACAACTTCATACTGGAGAATCGTCGAATTTCAGCTAAAGCAAAAACGGATTTTTGTGTACTGACCGTAAAATCGTTTTCTCTTAGCCATCATTGGGGGACACAGGACCATGGGTGTTATGCTGCCTATCCATAGGAGGACACTAAGTAAATGCAAAAAGCATAGCTCCTCCTCTGCAGTATACACCCCCTTGCCGGGCCAGGCAGTCTCAGTTTTAGTACACAAGCAGTAGGAGAAAAAAGCAGTAAAAAACTTCTCAACAGAGGAACATGAGAAAAGAAGAGTCAAAACCAAATAAGGTACTGAGAGAACCAAGGCCCAACAGGGTGGGTGCTGTGTCCCCCAATGATGGCTAAGAGAAAACGATTTTACGGTGAGTACACAAAAATCCGTTTTTCTCTGACGCATTATTGCATACAATATGGATACAGGACCATGGGACGTCCTAAAGCAGTCAATGGGTGGGAAACATAAAAGACGACAACACAACCCAAGGACTAGGAACCAGTCCCAGACAGCCTGGAGCGCCTACTGAGAGAGGTGCTCTACTGCCGTTTTCAGAATTTTCCTACCCAGATTTGCCTCAGTTGAAACCTGGGTATGGACTCTGTAATGCTTTGAAAAAGTATGTAGGCTAGACCAGGTCGCAGCCTTACACACCTGTTCCACTGAAGCCTGATGCCGAATGGCCCACGAAGCGCCAACTGCTCACGTGGAATGAGCCCGCAGCCCACTAGGAATGGGCTTGAGTTGCAGGCGGTAGACTTCCTGGATCGCAGAGCGAATCCAGCGAGCCAGAGTCGCCTTTGAAGCTGCCTGTCCCTTCTTAGGCCCCTCAGGAATGACGAACAAAGAGTCCGTTTTCCTAAAGGGGGCTGTCCTGGATATGTAATATCTGAGAGCTCTGACGAGGTCTAACGAATGCAGAGACCTTTCCACCCTATGAACTGGGTGTGGACAAAATGAAGGCAGAACAATGTCCTCGTTCAAATGAAACGGGGTAAGAAGGAAATCCGGAAGGGGGCGCAGAACCACCTTGTCCTGGTGAAAGATCAGGAAAGGCTCGCGGCAAGAGAGTGCTGCTATCTCCGAAACCCGTCTGATGGACGTAATTGCCACCAGGAATGTTACCTCCCAGGACAGAAGAGCAAGGGAGGATTCCTTGAGCGGTTCAAAGGGAAACCTCTGGAGACCATCCAGAACGAGGTTGAGGTCCCATGGGTCCAGCGGCCATTTGTACGGGGGAACTAGATGGGAAACGCCCTGGAGGAAGGTCTTGACTTGCGGTTTTTGAGCCAGGCGGCATTGGTAGAAGATTGAGAGCGCTGAGACCTGCCCTTTAAGGGAACTGAGAGCCAACCCCGCTTGCAAGCCAGACTGTAGAAAGTCGAGAATTCTGGGGATGGCCAGAGGCATAGGCTGGACGTTAGTTTCTCTGCACCATGAAAGGAAGATCTTCCACGTACGGTAGTAAATGCGGGATGAAGCAGGCTTTCGGGCGCTGATCATGGTGGAAATAACCGTGAGGGAGAATCCCGCTCTTGTTAATACCCAGGTCTCAATGGCCATGCCGTCAGCTTCAGGGCTCTGGAGTTCTGATGGGAAATGGGCCCTTGGGTCAGCAAGTCTGGGATGTCTGGAAGGCGCCACGGTGCGTCTGTGAGCATTTGTACTAATTCGGCGTACCAGGCGCGCCTGGGCCAGTCCAGTGCTATCAGTATCACCGGGACTCCCTCTGCCTTGATCTTCCTGATCACCCGCGGCAGCAGGGGTAGAGGTGGAAATATGTAAGGCAGGCGGAAGTGGTGCCAGGAGCAGACTAGAGCATCCGCGCCGGTGGACTGCGGGTCGCGTGACCTGGCTTTGAACGCGGGTACCTTTGCATTCAACCTTGAGGCCATTAGGTCCACGTCTGGTGTGCCCCAGCGAGTGCAGATGTGTAGAAACACATCTGGGTAGAGAGACCATTCTCCAGCGGCCATGCCTTGGCGACCTAGAAAGTCTTCTGCCCAGTTCTCTACCCCCGGTATGTGTACCGCTGATATCACTGATCCCGTCGATTCGGCCCAGCTGAGAATCTTGTGGGCCTCAAGATAAGCCGCTTTGCTGCGGGTGCCCCCCTGCCGATCGATATAGGCTACAGCTTTCGCATTGTCTGATTGGACTCGAATCTGACGACCCGCTAGCAGAGGGCAGAACGCTCTGAGTGCGAGGAAGATTGCGCGGAGTTCCAGGGTGTTTATGGGTAGGGAAGACTCCTGGGGCGTCCAACGTCCTTGAGCAGTGTGGTGCCGGTACACTGCTCCCCAGCCTAGGAGGCTGGCGTCCGTGGTCAGGACCAGTCAGTTCACTGGGAGAAAGGATCTCCCCTTCGATAGGGATGAGGACCGAAGCCACCAGCGGAGTGCGTACCTGACTGAAGGCGTCAGGTGAAGATGTCTGTCCAGGGAGAAGGGGCTCTTTTCCCAGGCCGCTAGAAGGGCTAGCTGCAGTGGGCGGAGGTGCAGTTGAGCAAAGGGTACTGCTTCCATAGCCGCCACCATCCTGCCGAGCACTTTCATGCTGAATCGAATGGAGCGAGACTGAGGACGTAGAAGGCAGCGTACCGCTCGTTGAAGAGCGATCGCCTTGTCCTGAGGGAGAAGGATCAAGCCCCGACAGGTGTCCAGGGACATGCCCAGAAAGGTGATAGATCGTGATGGGACCGGGGATGATTTGTCCAGATTCACTAGCCACCCTAAGCGGGATAGGGTGTCCACAGTGATCTGTACGCTGGTTGAGCAGTCGCGGAAGGAGGGGGCCATGACTTTGGTGAAGACCCTTGGTGCGGTGGCAAGGCCGAAGGGTAGAGCTACGAATTGAAAGTGGGAGTCCTGAATTGCAAAGCGGAGGAACTTTTGGTGATCTGGGGCGATGGGTATGTGCAGGTACGCGTCCTTGATGTCTATGGATGCGAGGAATTCCACTTCGACCATGGATGCAATAATGGACCTTAGGGACTCCATTCTGAATCTCCGTACGTGCACATGCTTGTTTAGGTGTTTTAGGTCCAGGATGGGTCGAACTGACCCATCCTTTTTGGGGACCACAAAGAGGTTGGAATAAAAACCCCCGAACTTCTCGTCGTCTGGGACAGGTATTATCACTCCTGCTGTTAGAACCGACTCGGGGGTCGGGTCTGAAATTCTATGTGGTAACCGGAAGACACAAGGTCTCGCACCCATTTGTTGTCTGAGGCGGCCGCCCAGATGTGTTGAAAGAGCCGCAGTCGACCTCCTACAATGAGTTTGTTTTCCGGGGCGCCAAAGGAGTCATGAGGGGGAAAACATCGTGGCCGAGTCTCCCTAGTCCTGGACTGTTTCGGTCTAGGCTGCCATGACGAAGTAGGTTTCAGGGAGAGCTGAGAAGGTCGGTCCCTGCGTAGTCCGCGGCTGGTGGCGTGGACAGCACGGGGTGTCGACCAACCAAATGAGTTCCAAAAGGAGCGAAACGAGGACTGTGGACATCTGTGAAGGACGTCCTGGACTTCAGCTGGGGGAGGGAGGTACTCTTTCCTCCCGTGGCGTCAGAAATGAGCTTGTCCAGACGTTCGCCAAACAATCGGTCTGGAAAAAAGGGGAGGCCCGTGAGAGACTTCTTGGAGGCAGAGTCCGCTCGCCATTGTCGGAGCCAGAGAGCACTACAGATGGCCATGGTATTTGAGGCGGCAAACGCTGCGCAGGTAGCAGCGTCCATGAGGGCCTGCATGAAGTACTTCGCCGCAGCGGAAATTTGAGCTGTTACCTCTGTGAAGGTATGAGTGAACTGGGATTCCTCAAGCGAAGTGTTAAGGGATTCTGCCCAGACAGAGATCGCCTTTGCGACCCACACAGAGGCAAAGGAGGGCGAGAGGGAGGAACCCGCAGCCTCAAGAGCAGAGCGGGCGAGGTGCTCCACCTGTCTGTATGTCGGGTCCTTGATGGAGGAACCATCGGGTAAAGACAGGAACGTCTTTGTGGTAAGGCGGGAGACCGGGGGGGTCGACAGAGGGCGGATCAGCCCAGCCCTTAGGAGCAGGTGAGGCAAAAGGGTACTGGGACTTCATGAGTTTTCGGTTACCGAAGCGCCTGTCAGGCTTCTCCCTTTGCTTTGTGAATATATCCTGAAACTCAGGGTGATCAGCGAAAACCTTTTGGGTTTCCTTGCCATCTTAAAGGAGACCGCATGGTCAGTGGTAGTGGATGGGGGATCCTCCACATACAGAGTTTGGTTGATTGCTGCTATAAGGGAGTCTATTGCAGTTTGATCATCTGGGGAGGCTGAAACCTAGGAATCCTCCTGGTACAAACAGCATTCTCCCTCCTCCAGCTCTTCAGAAGCCGTGGAGCGTGTGGGAGAGCCTGCCCTGTGTGCTCCCAAGGGAGAGCCCGCTGGAGACACCCGACCGCGTACTCTTTTCCTGATCCCTGCAACCGGTGAAGCATGTGCTCGGATTACCTCAGAAGGATCCTACATAGGGGTATCCTCAGGCTGTGTTCCGTCCAGGGACCCAGAAGGGTGTGGAGGACGACATTGCATAGCCAGCACCAGGTTCTGTGACAGTTTTTCCATGGATTGGGACAGAAACTGTGCCCATTCCGGTGGGCTGGGAGCCCTAGGCTCTGGGCTGACGGTTGCGGTGGTGGTGGCAGGGGGGTCTTGGAGGGCTATAGGGGCACAGGACTCACAGAGAGAAGAGGTGTGTTTACGTGGTAGCTCAATGCGGCAGGCAGTGCAGGCTGAATAATAGACTATGTGAGCCATAGCCCTCTTAGTGCCTTTTGAATTCTGCATGTTCCAGATAGAAGTATGCTAGGAGGGGGAGCAATGCTCAGCAGAGCTACAGTGAGCAGCACCTTACCAGAATCAGCCGATGGCTGGAGATCTTCCCACGCTTTCCTGGGGGGGGCTTATCGCGGCCACGGGGGGCGGGGCTTAGCGCTAAAAGAGCGCGAAGAAGTAGTCAGTGTGCCCCCCCCCACTGTGGGTAGGAAAAAAACCGGCGGGAAAGGAGCTTCTGATAGTTTTCCTCCCTCTCCCTCCAGTCAGCACACAGCGTGTCACTGGTGGTTATCAGCCGATTTTTCTGCTAGATCAAATAAACAGAGCAGATAATAAAAAGCCGAGTCCCTGAGCTCTGTGATTCTCTAGCCACCCCCTCCCCCCTGCCACCGGGAAATTATCTGTGCAGGAGTTTGCAAACAGGAGGGACTTCCCCCCTCCTCCAGCCAGCAAGCTAGGGAAAAGTTAACACTGTGTGTTCAGGATTCCTGGGGCTCTCTTCCTTGCATTAGCCAGGGACTTTCTCATAATAAATACTGTATATTCAGCCCTGGGAGCCTTTTCTCCCTTTGTCTGGGAAACCAGTCAGGGGGGATCTCACCTTAAACACTGCTTCAATCCAGGCAGTGACAATAGCAGAGTCAGCTTGCTGTATACGGTCACAACGGTACCATATTCAACTCAGAGCCTGCAAAGAGGGGCTGAGGAATTGTGCCTCTGCCCTGGGCTTTGGAAAATCGGTGTCTATGAAACCCGTCGTCCAGCCCAGGATCCAGCGTCGCGGGAGGCGGTACGTGTAGGCAACACTTCACGTTCCCGCCCGTTGATGGTAGTGGGAGATCGGTCCCAAAAGGAAACAGTCGCCCTCAAAAAATAACAAACCTTGAAAGGAAGTGCCTCCTATATACACTAAGCTAAAACTGAGACTGCCTGGCCTGGCCAGGGGGTGTATACTGCAGAGGAGGAGCTATGCTTTTTGCATCTACTTAGTGTCCTCCTATGGATAGGCAGCATAACACCCATGGTCCTGTGTCCCCCAATGAGGCGTCAGAGAAACGAAGACATCATAGGGATTCCCGTAAACGTTTTTGTGTCATTATCCATGAACATTTGGACATCAAGAAGCAATCTGCAAAGTGGGTCCCCCAAATGTTTGACAACAGATCAGAGAAGCATGCGAGTGAAAACTTCCCGGTCCATTTGTCAGCGTTTCTGGACTGATAAGAACTTCCTGGATGGACTGGCCACTATGGATGAGACCTGGATTTATTTGTATAACCCCGAAAACAAGGAGCAGTCAAAAGAATGGAGGCACAGTGGCTCTCCTCATCCAATGAAGTTCCGGGTGCAAAAATCAGCCACTAAGGTCATGGCGTCTGTGTTCTGGGAAAAGGAGGGTGTGCTGCTAATGGACTACCTTCAAAAGGGTTCCACCATCAATGAAGATATTACATTGAACCTTTGGACCAATTGAAGGCAGCTATGAAGGCCAAAACGTGCTGCAAGCTATCCAAAAGGAATCTTGTTCCTGCAAGACGCCGCCTCTGCTCACACTGCACAAGCGACCACGGCAAAACTGGCAGAGCTGGGCTTCTAGCTGGTTGAAGACCCACCTTAATCACCAGATCTAGCTCCCTCCGACTATCATCTGTTTCCAAACCTGAAGAAACACCTCAAGTGTACCGAATTTCACACCTTTTCCAATGCCATGGCTGCTACAGATGCCTGATTTGAGTCACAACCGAAATCCTTTTTGCTAAGCTTACACAACTTGGAATACCGATGTAAGAAGTGTAGTGACGGGGGCGTGGCCTGGACGGCAATGTGAGGAGACGTGTCTCTGGAGTTCTACTGCAAACACCCACAATAAATACCTCGACACCGCTGTTTTAATCACTGCCTCAGCCGGCTGTCTGGAAGATAAGGTGGTGGGGACTTGTCTGGGGTGAGTCTGGTGGATCCGGAGAGGTGCCATGGTCCGTCGCAGGCAGAAAGATACTGGAGGCGGGAAAGTCCCCAGCTCTCAAGATGGTGCCATGATAAGGAAGGAAGATGAGAAAGCTAATGAAGCCTGTCAGCAATAGATGCAGGTCGCTGCAAGGCTGGAGAAATTTGCCTGGAATTCATAGAGATCCCTGCTGCATACAGATAATGGAGGTGAGGAAGAGGAGTGGATAGACGCTGCCAGTTCTGATGAGATGGGGGATGGTGGAGAGCAGCAAGATAATACACTGGAGGTGGAGAAAGCACATAGTGCAGAGGAGACTACAGAAAACCCCACTCTAAAGGACGTTTTTGCAGTGGTGTCCTTTTTTAAAGAAGCTCTGACTAGCCTGACAAAACAAGTTACAGAAATACAGGTATAGGTGGCTGGTATTAAGAAAGACCTCAAAAAAGCCGACCTGAGAACAGGAGCTGTGGAGGAAAGAGTTGGGATAACAGAGGATCATATCACAAAACTACAAAAGTCTGAAAACACATTTGCACAGCAGATAGTTGAAATCATGGCAAAAAACGATGACTTAGAGAATCGCTCTAGAAGGAATAACATCAGGATTGTTGGCATCCCTGAGAAAGCGGAAGGAAGAAACCCCACTGATTATGTAGAAGGCTGGCTCAGGGGGAAAATTGGTGCTGATGCCTTATCCAAGCTCTATGCCGTGAAATGTGCACACAGAGTCCCGATGCAGCCACAGCGAGCGGGCAGGGGCCCTCGCACTATACTAGCTAAGCTCCTTAACTACAGGGACAGGGACACTATACTGCGAAAGGCAAGAGACATGGAGGATCTTACGATTGACGGACAGAGAATTTCCATATACCCGGACAATTCCATTTCTGTTCAAAAGCTACGTATGACTTTTACTGGAGTAAAGAGGCGTCTGCGAGAGATTGGGGTGCAATACTCAATTATGTTCCCGTCAAAGCTAAGAGTGACGGCGTTGGAGCGGGTGCACTTTTTTACAACTCCGGAGGAAGCCATGCAGTGGTTGGACGCAAACGAAAAGCGGATCCGTGTGAAGGAATGAGCTGACTGTCTGAATCTGCAGTGTATTGGAGAAGGCCGGCTAAGGTTCTACGACATCCTTAGGAGCTTACAGGGGACCCTTCTTGTTTTTTCTTTCTCCCCCATTTTTTTTTTTTTAATTTTATTTTTATCTCCTCCTTCTCTTTGGGATTGAGGTAGTATGCAGGGGGAATACGAAGAGTTTGATGTTTTGATGTGAGCCTCGCAGGACATGGGGACTGCCTAATTAGGTGTGGTGGTGGTATTTACAATTTGAGATTCTAGTTAAATTACTGTTCGCCATTTTACTGTTATATTAGTTGAGTGGAATATGATTATACATAGACAGGGTGGGAGTGGAGAACTGTTAGAAAAGGGACGAGTTTCAAAATGTGTCTAAGAGGGGAAGGCGAGGGAGGTGGGGAGGAATTTAATAAGGATTATGGACCAAGTTTGGAAAACCCGATGCTTCACTGGAGTACTCAAAAACAGGAAGTGGTGGGGAGCAGGAGGGGAGGGGAGCAGGGGGGGAGGGGGGGAAAGGGGTAGGGTAAAGGCAGCATGGGGAGGTACTACAAGGTTTGATGGTTTTACTGGGTGGGATCATGGGGGATAGAATTAATGTGTTGAGTTGGAATATTAGAGGGCTATCAGATAGGTCTAGGAGAGCGGCATTAATTAAATATGTTCAAGATCAGAATCCGTCAGTAATATGTCTACTAGAAACGCATCTAACAAAGGAGACAACATATGTTTTAAATAGGAGATGGGTGCAGAAGGCCTATCATTCCACCTTTTCCAACTATGCAAGGGGTTTATCACTGCTGATTCATAACTGTGCAATATGAAGAGATAGAAGTGTATGTGGATAAAGAGGGACAGTGTGTGTCCGTCAAGTGTAAAATATTTGGCAGACTCATGTGTATAGCTGCAATATATATACCACCTCCATATATGTGCACCAAACTAAGGGAGATAGAGTTCTCTGAGAAGGGGGGAGTAATCCCTTTTTTACTGGTGGGGGACTTCAATAATGTGATAGACCTGTACTAGGATAGGAGTAGTAGACCTCCAGGTATTCAGGATAGCTGTATGACCTCGTTTGGCACTCTTATTAGGGAACTTGGAATGGTGGATGCCTAGCGAGTGAGGAATGGGAGGGTATCCTGCTTCCCTTGTTACTCGGCTTCACATAACACTTTGTCCCGCATTGACATGGCTCTAGCTAGTGATCTGATGGACGCAATGATAGGCGAAGTGCAATATTTGACAAGGGTGATTTCAGATCATTACCCAATTCTAGTGTCCATGCGATGGGGGACCCTGAAAGGGGAAGGAGGGGAGAGTGGAAGCTTCATCCAGCATGGATCCGTCATATTAATAGGGGTAATATACAACGGGATCTCGGGGAATTCTTTATTCACAACAAGGGTAGCACTGGTCCCCTGGTGGTATGGGATGCGATGAAGGCATACCTCAGGGGGCTCCTGTTCAGGGATATCTGTAAACGTAAAACACAGACGAGGCAGGATGAGAAAAATAGCCTGGAGGCCTTAGATAAGGTGGAGCTGAAAGCAATTAGGAGTAATACTGCGGACGCAAAGCAACATCTTAGGCAGGCACATGAACAAGTTAATAAGATGCTTTTGGAGAAGGCGGTAAGGAAGCAGGCATTCCAAAAACTGCATTTTTATGAAGAGGGAGAAAAAGTTGGTCATCTATTATCGGTCATAGCTGCAGCTCAAAGGAGTAGCTCATTTGTGAATGGTATGGACACGGTGGAGGGGACACACGTCACTGAGGTTGAGGAGATCCTTGGGGTCTTTAAAGATTTCTATTGCACGCTATATTCTTCTAGCGGAGAGATGAGTGTGGAAGAGGTGGACTCATTTCTTGAGCGAGGTGAGCTTCCTTTGTTGTCTGTGGCGGATAGAGATAAATTGGAGTCACCTATTACTATTGATGAATTGGAGGACGCTCTGCATGGCATGAGCAATGACAAGGCACCGGGAGCAGACGGGCTACCGGTTGAAATTTATAAACAGTTAGAAGAAATCCTATTACCCAAACTATTGAAAGTCTTTGAGGTGGCAGAGGAGGAAAGGTGTATTGCCTGAATCTATGAGAGAAGCAATGATAGTAGTAATTCCTAAGGAGGATAAAAATCCGAGGCTTCCAGACTCATATAGAGCAATCTCATTATTAACAGCGGACATGAAGCTTCTGGCTAAGGTGTTGTCAAACCGGCTGACTGGAGTTATATCTAACCTAATACATATGGATCAATCAGGGTTCATGGCCAATAAGTCGACAGCTGCTAATATCAGGAGATTATACCTTAATCTACAGTTGCCGCCTGACAACCCTGGCTGGAGGGTGATCGCTTCCTAGATGCCCAGAAAGCGTTCGATAGTGTTGAGTGGGGGTATCTGTGGAAAGTGTTGCAGCATATGGGTTTTGGCCCACGGTTTGTAAAGTGGGTGCAGCTGTTGTATAACAGGCCTACTGCTAAACTTAGAGTTAACGGTATGACCTCCGCAGAGTTCGAGTTGCATAGGGGGACGAGGCAGGGCTGCCCACTATCGCCGCTCCTATTTGCTATTGCAATAGAGCCTCTGGCTGCGGCCATTATGAAATCGAAGGAGATCCATGGATTTGGATATGGGCATTTAGAGGAGAAAATAGCTCTTTATGCCGACGACTTATTACTTTTCTTGGGGGATCAGTCAGCGTCATTGGATCATGCCATGCAGATAATAGAGAAATTTGGAGAAATTTCGGGACTGACCATTAATTGGTCTAAATCGAGCCTCTTTAAAGTGGATGGGGAAGTAACCTGGACAAATGGTGATACTGGGGCTAACAAATTGAAGAGTGTGGACGAATTTAAATATCTAGGTATCCAGATATCTCTGCCAGTAGAAAAATACATACAGATGAACTTATGGGCGCTTCTTAAAAAATTGAGAGCCAAAGTGGATGCCTGGAACAAGCTACATTTGTCAGTTGTTGGAAGGGTTAATTTACTAAAGATGGTAGTAATGCCTAAACTCCTATACATACTGCACAATATAGATATGATAAACTTAATTTGGATGCCGATTTGTTATACTGTTGTATGTATTCTGTTTTAGTAAAAAAAGTATTTGATTTAAAAAAAAGAAGTGTAGTGACATCAGTGGAGAGCATGTGGAATAAATGTAACGTTTCATCATCCTATCTCGTTTCTTTCTGGATAAACTTATCAGCAGCCCCTCATATGAGAACTTGCTTTGAAGCGTCAAAAATAGTGACAAAAAAATTGGGGGGGTTGTTTTTGCAGTCATCATCGTGCAAGCTATGCTCACTGTTCATCTGACTGCAATAATGCAATCGGAAATTCAAGTAAAAGACAATAACAAAGATAGGCGAATGCAGCACTGCACTTTGGTATCTTCATCGTGTGGTATTGGAGGCCTCACAGATCGTATATTGGTTTACTTTTCTACTTGCTTATGAGTGAGTATATTTGTACCAAAATTGTTTCTTTTCACTGTTGTCTCATTTTAACTTGCAAAACTTGAAGCCAATATTACTTTTCTTTTTATAGGAGTATATACAGTTGAAACCAGAAGTTTACATACACTATCTAAAAAGACACATCTGCATGTTTTCTCACTATCTGACATGAAATCAGAATAAACCTTTCCCGTTTTAGGTCAATTAGAATTGTCTAAATTATTTATTTTTGCCAAATGCCAGAATAATGAGAGAGAGAGAATGTTTTAAGGCATGCAGATGTGTCTTTTTTAGATTGTGTATGTAAACTTCTGGTTTCAACTGTAGCTTTACCCATTTTGCTCTTATTGTGTGCATTTTATTAGTTAGTGGTAGTGATTCCTTTTAGCACAGAAGTGCTGTGACCACAATTGCATGGTAATTTAGGAATAGTCAGGCAGGAGTTGAAAGCAGAATGTAACATGCTGATTTAGAAAGACTTCTAAGATATTGATCCTAATTCATTTATGCCAGAAAACAGGTGTAAGACACTTTGAAAAGTCACAACATTTTTGCGTAATGCCATCTGTCAATACCAGAAACTGTACTCCAATATCTGATCAGAGTAACATTTCTGGAGAGGCACATGGAGGCGTGAATTTGGCACATCTTATTTCTGCACACTCCTCATTAAAGGGGTATGCTCATGCTATTAAATTGCTTTATTTAAGTTTCATTCAAATGTTCAACATTCTTGTATGAGTGCTATCCATAATTTTCACTGTGGTACCCTAAGGGGCCATTCACATATCCATGAAAATTGTGACATGTCCACAGAAAATTGCAGACACATGTCCAATTTTGATCAGTTCAAAATGAACAATGAAAGTCAAATTGTTTTAGTGAAAAAAAACAATTTTCACAAACCGTCAGAAAGGAGAAGGTGGAGAATCTTTTTTCTTTCTCTACATAAGAGAAAAACTAATTATACTGCACTCTTCTCAAAGTCTGACCTCCCCACCAAAAAAAAAAAAAATTGTTCTGTCTGTCTTGTATGTGGAAAAATATAAATAGTCCATACATAGCATTAAAATAAGCAAGTTTGCAATTGACTTGCTTTTTCTATCTGCTGTCATTCTACCGCAATGAAAACTCATCTTTTAGTGTACAGCCTGTGTCCATGGAGTTTGGCCACTGGTGCCTGCCCAGATCCCAGTAGAAAGAACCTAGTTGTTACATTCCAGGAGAGGGGTTGAATGGTTTGTGCCAACATAAGATACATTTAAAATAAACAGAAAAAGTGTAAATTATTATATTCATAATTTACAGCTATTAAAAATTATGATCCATTCAAAAAATAACATTTCAACTTCTGTAATGGGCCCTCTTGCGTTATATCAGTGGGTTTTATCTGTCCTTCACAGTTGCCGGGCATGTGAAGTTCCAAATCTTAAAAAAAAAAAACAACAATTGTCCCCCTTGCATACTAAGCACAAGGGAGACACTGTCCGCACTCATACAGGACTGACAAAGTGCGGAGAATCCAGAATGCTGGGGAGCATGTGTAGTGATTGCAGACACACTCCCTGCACTCACACAGCTCTGATAGAGCACGCAGGTGAACCAAAACAATCTCACCCATCTGTCAGAGCTGTGTGAGCGCACGGAGTGTGTCTGCAATCACTGCACACTTACCCATCATTCTAGATCCTGTGCGCGATGTCAAACCTGTGTGAGTGTGGGCAGCGTCTAATACAAGTTGCGCGCTGGGGGTGAGGAGGTGGAGAAACTCTTGTTCATGATTAAAGGAACTGCACATGCATGGCCAGCTGATCGACCACTCTTCCCAGATGGTTAAAGCTTGCAGACAGAATAACGCTAGGGGGCCCATTACTTAATATTAAAGGTTAGTCCTATTTCTAAAATGGTAATCACAAGGTAATAAACCCTTTAGTTTAAGTAAACAATTGCACACACACTGATAGGAGAAACACAGTTGCTTTTTGTTTTTAACTCTTAAGGCCACGTCTCACTAAGCAACATCGCTAGCAACATCGCTGCTGAGGCACGACTTTTGTGACGCAACAGCGATGTTGCTAGCGATGTTGCTGTGTGTGACATCCAGCAACAAACTGGCCCCTGCTGTGAGGTCGCTGGTTGTTGCTGAATGTCCTGGACCATTTTTTAGTTGTTGCTCTCCCGCAGTGAAGCGCACATCGCTGTGTGTGACAGCGAGAGAGCAACAACTGAATGTGCAGTGAGCAGGGAGCCGGCTTCTGCGGACGCTGGTAACCAATGTAAATATAGGGTAACCAAGAAGCCCTTTCCTTGGTTACCCGATATTTACCTTTGTTACCAGCATCTGCCGCTCTCACGCTGCCAGTGCCGGCTCTCTGCTTCCTGCACACATAGCCAGACTACACATCGGGTAATTAACCCAATGTGTACTCTGGCTAGGAGTGCAGGGAGCCAGAGCTAAGCGGTGTGCGCTGGTAACCAAGGTAAATATCGGGTTGGTTACCCGATATTTACCTTAGTTACCAAGCGCAGCATGGCTTCCACGCGTCGCTGCTGGCTGGGGGCTGGTCACTGGTTGCTGGTGAGATCTGCCTGTTTGACAGCTCACCAGCAACCCGTGTACTGACGCTCCAGCGAACCCTGCCAGGTCAGGTTGCTGGTGGGATCGCTGGAGCGTCGCTTAGTGTGACGGTACCTTTACACAATGCGGTCCACAGCTTACATAGCAAAAACCTGCTAACAGGATTCCCTTTAATAAAATTGGGCTATTGTCTTGATATTATGTTAGCAGATTACCTAATTATACATTTTCATACTGTAACTTTCATTGAGCATTTTTACAGAAACCGAATGTTTACCTACTAAATAGTTCAGAAAGAAACAGGTACAGGCAGCACCACCTGCTTCCCATGTATAATTTACCTTTCTTTTCTTGATCTCTTTACTTTGATGAATTCCTAAAGCATTACACATTTTCACAATTGGACGCAATCCATTTGTTTTTGGTATGAAACGTAACCTGGAGACCAAAGGGGTGTTCTTCTGTTGCTGCATATTTTCTATCTCATCAGTCGACATTAAACGTAGCTTTACTTTTGTCATGTGTTTCCTTTTAAAATAAAAATATAAAAGATAGTAACCAAATGGCAAAAAAACACGAAACCCTAATAACATAAAGAACAGAAGCTCCCGACCCTGTAATTGACCTAAAGCAAAAAGCACAGAGCAAAAAGATTTTCAGTTTCTAAACTTAAGAACAAGTTAAATATTTTGGTAATATATATTTTATAAGCTACGGTGGTGAGGCTGTAACTTAAACCTCCACAAAACAGGCATTTTCGCCAGGCCATCATGTTCTTTAAACGAAATTGGTCTTCAAAAATAAAAAAAAAAAGGATTTTTGTGTACTCACCGTAAAATCTCTTTCTCCGAGTCTTCATTGGGGGACACAGCACCCACCCTGTTTGGATACTGGGTTGCTCTTAGTTGCCGGATGTTGCTGGTTCTTTATGGAAACACGTTCTTCTGTACCCGGCTTATTTATGTTTATATATATATAACATAAATAAGCCGGGTACAGAAGAACGTGTTTCCATAAAGAACCAGCAACATCCGGCAACTAAGAGCAACCCAGTATCCAAACAGGGTGGGTGCTGTGTCCCCCAATGAAGACTCAGAGAAAGAGATTTTACGGTGAGTACACAAAAATCCTTCTTTCTCTATCGCTTTCATTGGGGGACACAGGACCATGGGACGTCCAAAAGTAGTCCCTGGGTGGGTACAGGAGTAATCATACAGATTCAAAACATATCCAAAACTCTGTAAGAATGCTCGGTGCAAAAGTAAACCGGCCTATCATAGGTGTGCGACAGCCCCTTTCTGTATTCTGGAAACCCTGGAAAAGGTAAGAAAAGCTTGACTACGTGGCGGCTCTGTAGACTTGCTTGGCTGATGCCTGGCGTCTGATTGTCCTAGACGCCCCAATTGCACAAGTGGAAAGGTTTTTACACCCCTCGGAGAAAACCTGACTCTAATCCTGTAGGCCTCTGAAATGGCCGGCCTGATCCAATTCGCCGTAGATAGCCTTGGACGCCAGCATGCCCCTCCTGGGTCCAGTAGACAGGACTAATAGGCCGTCCAAGATGCAGAAGGGCGCGGATCTCGAAACGTAACTCCTCCGAGCTCGCACTAGATCCGGTGTAAGCCGTGACCTCTCCAAGGATCGAATGGAGGCTGGACCGAAGGATGGAAGCACAATCACCTCATTCAGATACTACTTCCGGTAGGAAAAAACCTTAGACGGGTGCCGAACAATCTCGTCTTGGTGAAAAAAACAAGAAAAAAATGACCCGCATGAGAGGGCTGACAGAGCAGACCTTCCTCCGATTGAAGGGACTGTCCTCAACCAAGCCACCTTCCCGGATAGGCGTGAGATTGAGGACGGAACGGAGCTAATTGACGAGACCCTAGAGCCAGCTGGAGGTCCCATGGTTCTAGCGGGGAACGATCTAGCGGTGCCAGATGGACGACTCCTTGGATGAACGTCCTGACTTGCGGCCGAGATGCAAGATTTCACTGGAAAAGAGAGATAGAGCTGACACCTGCCCTTTGAAGGTTGCTGGCGAGAGACCCGCCTGTAAGCCTGAGTGTAGGAAGGTCAGTAACACTGGGAGTGACAGATCCAGTGTAGATGAGTTGACGTTGACCTCACACTCTTGAAAGGAGGCCTTTCCGGTGCGGTAGTAGATGTTTGAAGACGGAGGCTTCTGAGTTCTGACCATGGTCTGTAACACCTGTGGGGTAAAGCCTGCCTGGGCTAGTAGCCATGGTTCCACAGCCATGCAGTCAAATTGAGAACCCCTGAATATTGATGGCAAAGAGGACTTTGCGACAGGAGGTTCAGACGATCTGGAAGCCACCATGGAGTGCCTGATGAGCTGCGTGAGTTCTGCGAACAACGCTTGCCTGGGTCAATCCATGGCAATGAGAGTCACTGGGATGCCCTCTGCTCTGAGTTTCTTGAGGACTCTTGTGACTTGATTGTGGAATCGAGAAGCCAGCAGGTCCACATTCGGAATATCTCATCTGAGGCAGATCCATTCGAAAGCCTCTCTGTTGAGGGATCATTCGCCTGCCGCCAGACCTTGCTGATATAGTCTGCTGTCCAATTCTCCACGGCGGGGAAAATGATTGCGGACAAAATCTGCAGTGGTGAGGATCTTCTTCACCTATGTCATCGCCATGACGCTCCTTGTTCCGCCCAGGTGATGACAGACTGGATTTTGGATGGCGATTCTTGTATGAAGGGCTGAAAAAAAATCTGTAGGGCTCGAAGAAAAAACTCTGATCCCTAAAAAAAAAAATTGATAGGCAGACGGCTCTCCTGGGAGGACCACCGACCGTGAGCCGTGTGTTTCGGAACACCGCTCTCCAGTCAGAAGACTGGTCTCGGTGGTGACTGCCTGCCAGTGTACTGGTATGAAAGACATTCCACTGGACCGATGAGGGCCGCTGGTCCACCATAAAAGCAAGCGGCGGGTTCCCGGAGTCAATTGGATCCTGCGATTCAAGGTGAATAGAGAATTGCCCATCTGTTCGGCCAAGTCAGCTGAAGGAGACGAAGGTGGAAGCGGCAAACGGAACCACCTCTATTGCCGCCACCATCCGACTGAGGACTCTCCGGCTTGGAATGACGGAGAATCTGGAGGTCTCTTTGGAGGGACATGCGTCCTTGGATGGTATCGAACTCCATGCCTAGACAGGTAATCCTGCTGGCCGGGGTCAGAGAGGGCTTCTTCCGATTGATGAGCTAGCCGAGTCGGAACAGGATATCGATGGTGACCTGAACACTTAGGAGACAGTCGTCAAAAAGAAGAACCCCTGATCAACAAGGCGGCCAGATACGGAATCACCAAAAATGATCGTCTGCTATTGCGAGACGCAGGAACATCAGTGCTGTTGGCAAATTAGGTGCGACCTGTATGTCCGACGATAGACCTGCTGAAAAACTCTATTATGTACCCTGAGTCCAGCATCTCTCCGACCCAGGCGTCCGTGATCCAAGTCCGCCAGATGTGATTGAGATGAGACAGGCGCCCCCCCCCTCCACCTGGTCTGCGCCCGCGCGCAACGACAAAGAGTCATCTTGCGGGGTAGCACTGTGATCCGGACGTCGTCATCGATGTCTGGCGTGGCTGAGAAACGCCAGAAAAGGCATGCATTGAGGTACGGAATCTACCTGTTCCTCTGCGGGGACCTGGTTTTCTTGTGCATGTGGAACCGAAGCTCCCGTGATCTCGTCGATAACCTGATCCAGCCAGTCCCCAAACAAACAAACTCTTGTACAGGGGAGGGCTGTAAGTGATATCCTAGAAGCCGCGTCCACATACTAGGCTCTGAGCCAGATCGCCCGACAGATGGTCCCCATGCTGCTAGCCGCCTTCACTGGGCAGTAAGCTGCTGACAGAGATGCGATGAGTATGTACTCACCCGCTAGAGCAAACTGTGTGCCAGGCTGTGAACTCCGGATTGCTCGATCCCGCGCGAAAAACCGTTGTGGAGGTTATCGGACCCGGACATCATGGATGCTGCCAGCTAGATGGCGGCGAGGGCAGTAGGAGTACCGTATCTGCCGTCTGAAGAAAAACTGAACGGGCAACTCCCCCGGTGTTTTGATCTGTGGCGTCTCGGAGCGATGCTCCGTGCGGGAGAGATAGTACTGGAAGATGACCGCCGGAAAAAAACAGCGGGGCGACCATAGGCGAGCTGGGGAAAAAGAAAATCAAACGACTTACCCTTGTTGAATATCTTGACCGGTTGTCGTCTGTGCTTGTACAGACTTTCAGCAACGACTAGATGGTCACCGAATTGCCTGTGTGCCCACTTAACCTGTTTTAAGGAGACATGCAAGCAGTGGGTAGCCACAGAGTCCATCTGGAGCTCTACCGTATGACTTACCGCTTTGGCCGGACTATCCACCCTACCTCTGACATCAGCCCTCTGATCTGGAATCAGCATCGAGGCTGCATCCGACTCTTCTCCTGAAAAAAGGGTCGGCCGGTCTCGGGGCCGAGGAACGCCCTTGAGAGAGAGTCCACAAACTGGGATAGAGGGTTTACCCCTCCGGATAAGGGAGCGCAGCGGAGCTCGGGTGCTGGCGGTGACATGGGCCGCAAGCCGAGCGGGGGGCGTAGCCTGGATTGGGAGGATTTTACCTAGCAGGCTGTGCATGCATAAAAAGCTATAAGGTGCTTAGAAAAAAACCACTAGTGACGCTAGGGGGGAGACAGGAGAAAAAGGTTAAAGAGATATCGTCTGTTCCTAAGCAGGAACAGCACTCACCCAGGTCCTGTGTCCCACCCAGGTCCGCATAGGTCTCATAACCTGCGGGGGCAGCATTGCTGAAGAAGAAAACAGCCCTTAATTTTTTTATTTTTTTTTGCAGTAGGGGGGCTGGCCGGCTTGGGACCGAGCAGGACCTGCAGGGGTCATGCTTGGGAAAAAACGCGCGCGCGCGCAACACGGGGAGGCGGAGGCCTGATGGTCTGAGGTAGGCCGAAGCAGGGGACTAGATTAGTGGGCGGCCTGCCGGGAGCGCAGCGCTGAGCACAGAGAAGTCTTACCTGCGTTCTGCCGGCGTCGCTGTGATCCTCGGTCCCATCCTGCCTGCTGGAGAGTTGCCGAACTGCTGAGCGCACCTGCGCTGTGTAACCACGATCCCCTGTGAACGCTGGGGAGGCCTGGTGTTGCTGAGCGCTCCTGCGCTGCAGCTGTGATCCTCTCCCTGGATCCTGCATCGTAGGGGACGCTGGGAGGAATGGGGGCGTGCTGCAGCACTGAGCTGGCTGTCTCCGGGCAGAAGTCGAGGGGGGCGTGGCCGGAAAAGCGCGCGCGCACGCGCAAACAGGGGGGCGGAGCGCACCGGCCCGAGGTAGGCCCGAAGCCGGGAGCTAAATTAGTGAGCGGCCGCCGGGAGCGCAGCGCTGCTGGAGAAGATCCTACCTGCGTACTGGCGGCGTCGCTCTGATCCACGGCCCCATCCTCTGATGCTGCGGCTGCCGGTGAGTCCAGTCTGCCCCTGGGAGACACCAGGGGGAAACGCTGGGGAGCTTGGGGAATGCTGCAGAGCGCTCCTGTGCTGCCTGATGAAATCCACTGCCTGGGCCCAGGGTAAAAGGAAGAACGCTGGTGGAGGCCTGGTGCTGTGAGCGCTCCTGCGCTACAGCCTGCGATTGACATCGGGTCCTGGTTAGCAGAGATCCCTCGTCGCCTCCACCAGAAGCACCCCTTGGGACGGTACCATAGGGGTCGACGGGGAGTGTGTGCCCTTAAAAAATTAACCATGTCAGTCCCCAAGCAGCCCCTGGGGTGGTACCATGGGGCAGGAGGGGGATAGGGCCTGGCGTCTCGAGCCCTCAGACAACCCTGGGGACGGTACCCCGTGGGGGAGGAGAAGGCAAGGGTTCTCTCTGATGCAGGGACTTTAACCCTGCAGAAGAGACAAAAAACCTAGAAGAGATGAGAAGGCTGAGCGGCGTCGTATAGCACGAAAAAAACGGAAAAAAGGGAATAGCCTAGGCTGAGGTTGGCCCCCAGAGATATGGGCCCACTTCAGCCTCCTACGACACTAAGCAAAAAACTGGCATAGGTCCGCCTCCAGCTCAGGGTGTACACTGCTAGGGAGGAGCTAACTTTTTTTATGTCTACTTAGTGTCAGCCTCCTAGTCACAGCAGCATACACCCATGGTCCTGTGTCCCCCAATGAAAGTGATAGAGAAATAACAATTGAAGAAATGTAAAGTATTAACGTTTACATTTTTAAAAAAGGTATTAACATGTTTTATTGTTAGAAAATATAAAAAAATAAATTAAAAAGTTTTTATTTTTTCCACTTTTAATCACCAGGGGGAGTAGTTGCTGAAATTTTCCATGAAAATCTAGTGTACTGCTAGCTCACATTAGGACTGAGCGGGACCTATCACGTCTGAAGTCTCCGCTCCCCTTCTGGTGTTTGCAAAAGGACAAGGGAGAATGAAGTTCAGGATCACAGTGCAGAGACATTTTGGTGGTGACATTTTTTTTTTTCTCTCCTTGTTAGATGGGCCAGAGATAATGTAACGTCTGCCTGGATCCACAGACTCAGATGGGCTGTAATGGGGAGGCTAGAGCCAATCACCAAGCAGGACCCCCAGAACCCTGAAACCCTTTAACCCCTATACAGGGATGTGGAATTACACAGAGCCCTGGTGATCACTACCTGTGGAAGGCTGCAGTCCGATGAGAGTAGTAGTCAGGCAGGGTCCATACAGGAATTGCCGAACAGGGACAGAATCGGCAAGCAATGACGTAGTCAGCAAACGTAGCAGAGGTCAAATCCGGATCGGGCAGCGAGGTACAAAAACAGTAGGCAGGAGGGTAGTCAGAAAACACTCAGAAGTCAGCAGTGCACACAGGAATAACCAAACAGAATAGGACGTAACAGGAGCCAGGAAAATCAGAACTATCTCTGGCAGTGGTCATGTGACAGGAGGGGGAATAAGAAGGGTGTGATGTCTTCCCATTGGCTGTAGCTGAACGCTGGCAACTTCAGCTGGAAGACACATGCCACCCAAAGTCAGCCAGCAGTACTCCAGATCCCAAGATAACCCAGCCCAGTGGATGATCGTAGCCTGCGCCCACCGGTGGTTTCACTTTAGTCTATTCATGTATTTGATGTGATCTGCAGTGTGGACATCTTACATTGGGATTTACTGATACTGTGAATATGTATTATATCTCTGAATGATATCACTTGACTTCATACTTAGTTCTTGCCTATCATGACTTGCAATTTAGCATGGGTTTTTTCCAATGATTACATGTTTTACTCCTTACGTTTGAATCTTCACTAAACTTTATATTTGTTACCTTTTATTTTTCATGTATTTTATAATACAGTAATATTTTTTTGTATTAATATTATTGAGCCCTTGATTTTCTATGCTTAGAAGATGTAAAAGTGAAAATGTCATACTTTGTATAGTACCGTACAAGCAAACATTTTTTTTTTCTGCAACTTTTAGATCCACAGCAATTATTTTGCAAAATACTTGCAGAAGTAACAAGATTGATATGACAAGCAAACATACCCTCAAACCTTACATTATGTCTTCAGACCATTGCAATAGTCCTAACCAACCATTAACTGCTTTGGAAACCTTCAGGAAACTTGGTAACAGAAAGGAACTTTCAAGAAAGCAAGACAATTACCTTGATGTCATGTAGTAAGGATATTGAGGCCAGGTGCACACGTTGGGTATTTGGCGAGTTTTTCCCTCAGTATTTGTAGCCAAAACCAGGAGAGGGTGATAAATACAGAAGTAGTGCACGAGTCTCTATATACTTTTTCTCTGATTGTTCCACTTACAAATATGAAGGTAAAAATCTCCCCATATACTAAACATGTGCACTTGGCCTAAAAGAGCATGAAAAATGTATCACAAAAGATAGGAAATCCATACCAATATTGGCTTTTACCCTCGTTGTTGTGTGAAACACATTTTTCAAATGTCATAAAATGTCCAAAATAGGCTTTACATTGAAAACATTCCACGCTCTTACCGTACGCCAATCTTCTGAAGTGGCCCCCAGATGCTCTTTCTGTAAAAGAAGAGTCTATTTTTCTGAAAGCTGGTTTCTGTGACATAATAAAATGCTTTCAATAACTGTATAACATAGGTATCCAGAAGCCAAAACAAGAATTTAGAGAGGATTTTCTCTCGCAGTAAGTGTTCAGATGCAGGAACAAAGTGATTATCTACAATTATAGGAAAAGTGCGTTATAACAGCAAAACAAGAAAAACAGAATTTTAATTTTATTCTAGAACAATGAATTTTTGAACAATAACTGAAGAGAGAATCATAAGAAATCGCTTTGTAGCATCTTAAGATGTTCATGACACATTTATTTTTTATTATTTTTGCAATCCAAATATACTACAAAAAGTCCTAACAGTAATAAAGATAGTACACACTTCAAACCAACACAACAGTACCACATTCAGAGTACTGATTGAAAAAAATAGAAGTGACAATACCATTCATTGAAATAAAAGCGATGTTTTTTTTTTTGAAAGTTTTAAAATAATATATTAAAATAGAAAACACTTCTTCAAGAAGTATATCTTAAAAGGAGGAGACAGGCATAATTATAGAAAATATAACGATTTTGCAACTGCTGCAGGCTGCCATCATGGCTTTACTGCAGTTGAATGCTTTACAGCGGTGGTGCTGCTGCAAAGCATTCAACTGCTGTAAAGCGATGACAGCAGCGGCAGCTCCGTGCTCAGGACGAGGACGTGATCATTAAGGGGTGCTTCTTGTGGACCGCAGGCAAATAGACCCCTCCATGATCGCGTCCAATACACAGGGCCGTCGCTGCTGTCAGCGCTTTACTGCAGGTGAATGCTTTGCGCCATCGTCGTAGATCACCGAGAGGTCTAAGTGCCTGCGGTCTGCAAGAAGCATGAGGACTCCGCAGGAACGGAGGACAGAAGAGAATATTTTTTTGTGGGAACCTCACTACGAGATCCGAGAGGCAGAGTCTTGGAGACAGGGAGGGCTTATAAATTACCTAACTATACGCTGTATAAGATGACATCCGGAGTATAAGACGACACCCGACTTTTGAGAAGATTTTCAGGGGTTAAAAAGTCGTCTAATACGCTGGAAAATACGGTAATATATCTGGGGGCATCTGATAGACTCTTCTCCATTACTAACCACTGGGCTTAATGTCAGCTGACAATTCACAGCTGACATGACAGGTAATACCCCAATTGCTACCGCATCAGGTCAATCATGAAGAGTTGGGCAAAGTACCAGAATTGGCACATATACTGGATGGGGAGGCTGCGGGCTGCTATTTAGTCTGGGAAGGGCCAAAATCCATTGGCCCGTCCAGTCTGATATTACCAGTGGGGGGATCCGCCCTACTGCGTTGGGATAGATTCGCACAGTACCCTGCACCGAGGTCCTCCTCCGAGGTTGGCGCAAGTGTAAGCACTCACTTTTTTTCTGAGGACTCCGTAACAGGAGTCTGCTCACATTGAACTTCGGAATCACTTTCCTGCAAGTGACTGATCGCAAACAGCCTAATCATGGAGGTTTCCTAATCTACATTCCCGGTCACACATGGTCACAGTGAGTGCCCTTTGGGTTGTTTATTATCTAATCTTGGATATACCTCAAGGTGTTTGTTTCTTTATTTGTGGGTCATTTTTTATCTAATTTATTCAATTTTGACCACAGCAGAAAAGTTCATTTGCGCAGCGGTTGTATTCTCATATCTCAGACTGGTAATATCAGACTGGATGGGCCAACGGTTTTTGGCCCTTCCCAGACTAAACAGCAGACTGCACAGCGGGACACACACGCGATTAACACGTCTGGCCTCTGACCCTGCTTCTGCCCCTTTGGGGTTATTTCTCCATATGCCTCATATTCTAAATAGCAGGCTGCCATTTCCTCAATATAAGCGGGAGGTCGCCATTACTGAAGTTCACGCATGATATACCTTCTATTCACTTTAGCTTGCTTGAGTTGCAGGCTGCTGTCCTTTTTAGGCATCTGTAGTCTTTATAGGAACCGGGCATCTATATCCAGTCTAATCCACAGATCTTAAACCATATGACGGCATCCGTCAGCTATCTATTTAGACCAGTTCTTTACTGCAGCCCCTCATATCAATAAGCACATCTTTCCTAACAATCTTTGTTCTGGCTCTATCCCAACCAGTACCTGTTGGTTGAGAGGCATCTGACTGCCCCTCCAGGGGGACTATTCACCGTAGCTGTATTAGATCCGATAAAGATAGCCCTGTCTGATGAAAGCCAAAATAGGCTGAAACGTCACAATATGTCAGATTAACTGCAATTTTCAACCTGTATACCAATACATTTTTCTTTTTTTGACTGCAAGGACATTGTTTCCTCTTTTTTTCTTTTTCTTTATTTTTTCGGTTAGTGTGCCAGAGTTCCTCCTTAAGATTACTGCATCTTTCTCCAGAGCACCTATTTCGTGATGCGGGGCGTTAAGGCCGCTTTACACGCTGCGATATCGGTACCGATATCGCTAGCGTGGGTACCTGCCCCCATCTGTTGTGCGACACGGGCAAATCTCTGCCCGTGCCGCACAACATCGCCCAGACTCGTCACACTACTTACCTGCCCGGCGACGTCGCTGTGACCGTCGAACCGCCCAATAGAAGCGGAGGGGCAGAGATGAGCGGGACGTAACATCCCGCCCACCTCCTTCCTTCCGCATAGCGGCCGGTAGGCAGGTAAGGAGAGGTTCCTCGTTCCTGCGGCGTCACACGGAGCGATGTGTGCTGCCGCAGGAACGAGGAACAACTTCGTTACTGCTGCAGTAACGATTTTTGAGAATGGACCCCCATGTCACCAATGAGCGATTTTGCACGTTTTTGCGACGATACAAAATCGCTCATAGGTGTCACACGCAACGGCATCGCTAATGCGACCGGATGTGCGTCACCAATTCCGTGACCCCAACGAGTTTGCATTAGCGATGTCGCAGCGTGTAAAGCCCCCTTTAATCTATAATCTATGTCAGCTTTACCTTGGATATTTATTAAAATTAGGGGGGGGACCACACCGTTTTAATTATTCAAAGAATTTAAAAAAACGGGGTGGGGTCCCCTCTATTTTTGATAACCAGCCAAGGTAAAGAACACAACCGAGACCTGCAGCCCCCAGCTGTTTGCTTTACCTGTGCTGTTTATCAAAAAATAGGGGTGACCCCACAGCATTTTTATTTATTCCCTGCCCACATTTGTTTGCAGTATATGGAGAGAAGTTATGCACACCAGTGACTATGTAAGGGGAATACATGTAATAGCAGAAACTGCTGTGTGAATACATAAAAATCCAATAGCTATATGTAAGAATGAAAATATGAAAAATGGAATCTGCATTACTGCCATGAACATATGAATAAAGAGAAATTTAGCTACTGAATTGATCAATGCAACAGAGCCCCAACACTACGCCAAAGTATTTCTCTATGTTGGGGTCCCTAGCTAGTGTGTGTCCTCTCATGCAGTTAAAAAGCTGAGACCCAGGCTATATATGCGTATAATGTGGACTGGCAATAGGTGTGGGTGGGTCCGGGTTCACAAACGAAAGACTACTTATATAGTGACTGGTGTGCATACCTTCTCTCCATATAGTGTAGATTTTTTAGGTTTTTGCACCCAGTTCAGACTCAGAATGGTGTTCCAGACGTTATTTCTTGATTGACACATTTGTTTGCAGAGCAATAGTCCTGCTATTACTCCCATTTTGCAGCCCCCTAGACCTAACTATTACCATTTTACAAAATAGAAGAATTGCCGGCGCTACCTAATGTTATAGTCTGAACTGGTGCAAACTGAACATAATATACATTATATCAACAATAGCAGTTGCACTCAAGTAGAGGGAATGGGAAAAAACAAAGAGATGTATATGGTGAACATTGGAATGTGAAAATGCATTACTGCAAAGAAAACATGAAAAACATTTTGGGGAAAATAAGTTATTTTGCAAATAAAATTGACTTGAGTTACTAGAATTATACTGGTAACCACTGGCGTGGTAACTGGGGATTCAAGTAAATTTGGCCAATTTTATTTGCAAAATATATTTTCCCAAATTTTTTTCATGTTTTCTTTGCAGTAATGCATATTCACATTTCACTGTTCACCATATACATCTTTGTTTTTTCCCCTTCCCTTTCCTTGAATGCAACTGCTATTTTTGATTATGACCATTTTACAGCACCACAGTTCGGGTCCCCATTGACCTATATGGGGTTCAGGGTCTAGTCCACGTCCCAAACCAAATTTTTAACTAAAGTCTGGCTGAACCCAAACATTCACGGGTCTGCTCATCCCTATTAATGAACCATTATTATTAAAACTTGGATTTGTGTTGTAACTTTTTTTTCTCACAATGCTTACTACTCTCACAAGGTGACTTGAAAATGTGTCCCTTTGATTGCATTGATCAAACAATGTACAACCTAATACATATGACCACTTTTAGTAATCCATAAAATTTAACCAAATATAACTCTGGATGACTTACGTTTATTGAGACGCAGCCAAGAACAGTCTTCCACTCTTATCTTGCACATCAAATTTGATAAAGAAATTTTTTCACACTTCATAGAATTAATCAACAATTTTACATTTCTGAAGAAGCGACACTTGTTGTGACTAGAGCCCCAGAAACGTTCAGGCACCACTATATGGAGACATTCTCTGACAAATGAATAGACTTGCCAGGCACTGTTATGCTGCTTAAGTAAGGTGTAAGGGTCATCCATGTCCTGTTGCTCCACATGTACATTACTTTGGTTTGTTACAATTTGTGTGTTGTTCGGCGAGTGTAGAATGGTGTTAACGGATTTGCCATCGTCACACTGGAAACCTAACAGTTTGCGATTCCCAGTAAGCTTAACAGGACAATGTTTCTTTACCAGTGACATGTATCTGCATGCTTTGTGGTTTTCTAGAAATTCTTGGAAGAAGGGCATCAACTGCTTGTAACGCTTGCACACTTTTTTCTTCCTTTTACCATCTGAAGAAACCTGTAAGTCAATGTCTTTCTCAAACAAATTACTATTCAGAAATATTCTTTCAATAAGGCTTAAACTGCCATGGGAGTTACTTTCTAACATATTTAGTAGGAAACATTCAGAAAACCCTTCCTTAGAATTTGGATTTGTGCATAACATTTTACCAAAGTCAACAAAAATCTTAGAGGGTGAAATTCTGTCTGAAGACCTAGATGAAGCATTGTAGGACACAGCTTTAGTCAGAGGCTCAACAAACTGACTTAATTTAGCATTTTTAGTAGTTCTATCCAGAGTCTCTTTCTGGAAAGTGGATGGAATATTGGGTTCTCCATGCTCGGTACACTGCCACACTGAGTGATCACTTGATTTTACAGGTGGTTCTGTGGTCACACTATCAGAAGTGTATTTCGGTTCTATCTTACGTCTTTTGAATGGGAGATCACCTATGGCATTAGGAGAAGGTCTTTTTATCTGCCTGGTTTGAGTAGTAAACTTTCCATCCTTACTTTCATGTGTTACTGGTGCAGTACTAGATTGTGCTTCTCCAGTCTGCTCCATAAGTTCAGTGGATGCTTTCAATATAACATTTCTTTGTCTCTCCAGTCTTTTCCTTTGTGCGGTCATCTTCAATGAGCCTGTTTTAGACGAGAAAGAACATGTCCGAATGTAGCGAGATAAAATATTGCCTTTATAGATACAATGATCTTGTTTCAGCCAAGGTGAGGGAAGAATTTCCTCTTTAGTCAAATTATATATAGGCTCACCACACATCTGATAGCAACAACTGGGTGGTACCTTCATAAAAAGTGAGCAGTTTTCTAATAAATGCATCATGACATCATCTCCCACCCTACTCAGAAGGGTTTCCCAGAGAAAACTGGTGCTAATAGTTGCTGTTGTTGGATTTGGAAAATAATTGCAAATATTTGGTGCAAGCTTAACCCGTAATGAACTCTTTTCAGCCACTAGACCATATCCAAATGCGAGAACATTCTTCTTGTTTTTGTCACAGATCCGTTGAATTACTCGAGCTACAACTTCTCTTTGAGTTGATAACTAAAAGAAAAAAATACAAAGATAAGATTCCAACATGTTATATGCTCACTCATATAAAAAAAAAGCCTTTATCAGTTTTCATTGAAACCCTGAAGCTCTTTTCTCACTAGGACAGCCTTTGTGCTTTTTCACGCAGTCAAAAAAGTCCCTTGTTTGAGCACCACCTTTTCATAAGACAACCTCTTAAACCAGTTACTTACCACAGCTGAATGTTCTACATATTGGCAGAAAGTGAAACTAAATCAAATCTTAGGCAAAACGTTCCTTATAAATGTGTTGGTAAAACAAAACAAATCAAGTTACTACGTAGTAATGAGCGAACCCGCAGATATCCTGAATCAGCTAGTCCAAGCAGATTTAAAAAAAAAAAAAAAAAAGTTCGGGCCCGGAATTAAGTCTGGAGGTCTGGGCAAACACCAATCCCCATATAAGTCTATGGGGACCCAAATCATGCGCTTTAAAATGATGGTATAAAGGGCTAGGGGGATTAGAGGAGGCACGTTATACTTACTGAGTCTCCACACGATTGCAACATTAGTACTTGGGCTGCTTATTAACCTCATGCATATGCACTTTTTCTCACTCCCACAGGCAGTCCCCGGGTCTGTGATTGGTTACAGTCAGAACTGGCCCCAAACCTGTGTGACAGCGTGTCTGACTGATTGCAATCGCACACACTGTGTGTACTTCAATAGTTTAAAAATAAAAATAATTGGGGTAGGGTCCCCCCATATATCCAGCAAAGATAAAGCATATGGCTACAGGCTGCCGCCCCCAGACGTGTGCTTGTCTTGGCTGTGTATAAAAATAAGAGGGACCCTATGCAACTTTTTAAAAAATGAAAATAATTTATTTTTAAAAATGGCCTGCAGTCCCCCCCCAGCAATTTTGATACTCAGCTATGATGAAGCCGACAGCTGGGGGCTGGCATTCTCAGGCTAGAGATACACATGGTTATTGGCCCCCTCAGCCTAAAAATAGCAGCTTGTAGCCGCAAGGAATTTTCCATTAGATGTGACAATCTCAGCACTTACCCTGTTCATCCCAATTGCCCTGGTGCGGTGGCAAACAAGGTAGTACGTGGTTAATAACAGCTCACAGCTGCCACTAAAGGCCCTGTCACACACACAGGTAAATCTGCAGCAGATCTGTGGTTGCAATGAAATTGTGGACAGTCAGGGCCAGGTTTGTGGCTGTGTACAAATGGAACAATATGTCCATGATTTCACTGCAACCACAGATCTGCCAAAGATTTATCTCTGTGTGACAGGGCCTTAAGCCCTAAATTAGTAATGGGAGGCATGTATGAGACCCCCTAATTACTAATCTGTAAGTGAAAAGAAAAATACAAATTCCGAAAAAATCCTTTATTTGAAAGAAAATAATAAAAAAAAACCCTCACTCTCTTTCACCCCTTTATTAACCTCAAACACCCAGATCACTGAGTTCACAGACCTGCATTTCCTGGTAGAAAACCGCATAACAATGCATGCGGTTTTGATGTGATTTTTTTTTCCCATGAGATGCAGATTTGGGGCAGGATTATGGTTTATAAGTTTCAGCACCAAATCTGCATCTCTTGGCAAAAAACAAAAATGCACAAAAACAGTTTTGAAACACTCTTGCTGATATTTTCTGCCAGGAGATGCAATTTTGATGCAGACATTTCAGCACCAAATTTGCATTTCGTGTCAGAAAACAGCACCGAAATGGCATCAAAACCATTTTTTGTCAAGAGATGCAGATTTGGTGTTGAAATGTATACACCATATACCCACCAAATCTGCATCTGCTGGCAAAAAAAATAAATAATTGCATCACCATTGCATCAAAACCGCATCGTGTTTTCATGCTTTGTTTGCCAGAAGATGCAGATTTGGTGCAGGAATATGATGTAGACATTTCAGCACCAATTCTGCATCTCTTGGCAAAAAAAAAACCCCAAAAAAAGTTTTCTGCCAGGAGATAAAGATCTGTGAACTCAGTGACCTCACCTAAGTTGAGGTCACCTGAGGTCAGTTTACCTGAGGTCACAGGTGGGGTACAGTGTGAACCTCCAGCGGTGACTTCAGTATTTAGCAGAGTCGGAAACGTCGTGGGACCTCGTGTGGATTACGTCGGGATTGTGTTTGGGGTTCAAGAGCGCGCTTTTTGTATTTTATTTCAAATAAAGGATTTTTTCGGTGTTTGTATTTATTTCTTTTCCCTTACAGATTAGTAATGGGGGGCTTCATGGATCCTCCCAATTACTACGGTAATCTAGAGCTTAGTGGCAGCTGTGAGCTGTCATTAAACCCTTATTATACCAATTGCCACCGCACCAGGGCAAATCGGGATGAGCTGTATTAAGTACTGGGATTGTCGCATGTAATGGATGCAACAATTCTGGGCAGCTTAGGGCTGCTATTTTTAGGCTGGGGGGCCCAATAACCATCGGCCTTCCAGCCTGAGAATATAATGGCTGGGTATCAAAACTGGGACGAGGGGGGCGTTTTTTTTTTAATTATTTAAATATTTAAATATTTTTTTTAAAAAAAAAAAAGACGCATGAGTCCCTCTTAGGGTACGCTCACACGAGCGTATAAATCGGACGAGTGCAATGCGAGAAAATCTCGCATTGCACTCTGACCAATATTAGTCAATGAGGCAGAGCAGGTGGTCAGCTTTTCTCATATCTTGATTCTGGATGTGAGAAGTCTCAACATGCTGCGATTGTATCCTGAAAAACATCCGAGACTCGCCAATACAAGTCAATGGGTGCAAGAAAAAAAAAAAAAAACGGCCGTCACATGGACCATCCTAGTGATGTCCGTTTTTATGGATGCAATTCTATCATGTAGCACAGAACACTATAAATGCTCATGTACAGGACTGTCCTGTAAATGAGTAATAGCTGGTGAGAAAAAAAAAACAGATTGCACACGGACAGCACACGGATGACAAGTGAGAAAAAAAAATCATCCTACTCTCCTGGACGAGAATGTTTTTTCATACGTTTGTGTGAGTCTAGCCTTATTTTGATATACAGGCAAGATATTGTGCACAGCTGGGGGCTGTAGCCTGTAGTCGTATGCTTTATCTCAGCTGTGTATCATAATATGGAGGAAACCTATGACAATTTTTGTTACTTATTTTTACACCACTATAGGTGCACACACACAGCGTGTGCGATTGCAATCAGTCAGATACGTTGTGACAAAGGGTGGGGTGTGATCTGAAGGCAACCAATCACAGACGCTGGGACTGCCGGTGGCCGTGGGAAGCAGTACATATGCATGAGGGTAATGAACAGCCCTGGAAGTAGCGTTACAGCCACGCGGAGACTGGTAAGTATAACGCGCTTGCTTTATTCTTTTTATATTACCTGGGTGGTCGGATCTGGATAGTTACCTGGAATTCCCAGAGAACTCCGGGTCCGAGATAGGTGCAGGGGTACTAGGTCACCCATGCAGATCCGAACTTCACTCACCATTATTGATAAGTCATCTAGTTTCAGTAATCACTGATGACATTTACTATAAGTCATAATACCACCTTATTAGCAGTACATAGGCCACATTGCTAACCACTGAGCCATTCAGCTCTGGGGACAGAGAGGGGGACAGAGAGAGAGAAAGAGACAATAAGAGAGAATAGCACTACCTTTTTTTAAAAGACACTAGGTGCCAGGCCTCACCACAACCATTCATATACAGATCCAAAAACAGCACAGGCAGCACTCCAGTTTATGAAAAAAGTGTACTTTATTGAGCTCAGTGGCAACATTTCAGTTCACCAGAACCTATGTCAAGCAATCAGATGTGTATTCGGAGGTTACATATACAATCCTCCAGTCACTTCTCCATTAATTTTCCATATATATTATATATAAAATCTTCAGTGATATTTCATATATTCAGCAGTTCTTATTGGCCTATAGATAATTACGTGCAGTGACATGCAGTTACTTGTATGAGAGGCAGTGTTTTGGCACGAATCTGAACATGAATATGGTCAGTCTGTTATAGGTGAGTCGTCTTCCCTGATTATTGGCTACATGTGAGATATTAATAAAGCATAACACTGAAGCACTTTACAATAATGTTGCACTTTATTATTGAGATTGTGAGATTGATTGAGATTATGATCTTCATCTTAGCGAATTGTTGTTAAATATATGAAATATCACTTAAGATTCCATGTACAGTATAATTATATAAATATGCTCATGAAAAATAAATTGAGAAGTGAATGGATGATGGTGTAACTTTTCCATATTATTTTCACATTGCCCCAACAAATATATGTATTTTATTGGGATTTAATGTTATATACCAACACTAAGTAGCAACTGTAGGGCTGGCAACCCTACAGGGACGTCAACTTACTCACCGCCCAAGCTGGGTTGCGTCCTCCTTCGCTACCCTTTGGCCTCCATGTGTACGCCTGCTCTCTCCGACCCCCAGGGACAGTGTACACCACCCTGGTAATGTGCTTAGGGCGCGGATGCGCACACTAGCCCTCCTCTTAAAGGGACGGCATGCCATTTCCCAGAAATGCCTCTCAGCTGTCTGCCTCAGCTATCCTGCCTGTACCTGTCGGCACTTGTGTCCATACCCGAGTCCGTCTCCTGTCCTGGGGGTCAGGCAGCTACAGTCCCGATCACTGCCGTGGGAGTGATACTTGGTGTCTGCCTCAGGGCGGGTACTTACTCAAGCCCCTCCCACTTAAGGGTAAGCCCAGGTCCCCCCTGTGGTTCAGTGGGTCCACTCCCGCTCGCCACCTTTACAATACCAGCGTTGAGCATAACAGTTTACGCCGGCCAAGGACTTAGACACCCTTTCACTGCTAGCGCTGTATCGGGAGATGTCACAGATGCAGGAACAGCAAGAGCAGATGTCCTTTCTGCAGACCGTCAACACCTATCTGAATGACCTGAGGCCGGATGTTTTATCAGCATCCTTCCAGCCCGCAGCTCCGGCAATGACAGAATCCTGGCCCTGTTTTTCTGCTCCACCACATTTTGACGTTCATCCCAAGCAATGCCGAGGATTCATTAATCAGTGCTCCCTGCACTTTGAATTTTTGCCACATTGATTTCCTTCAGAATGGGCCAAAGTGGTTTTCCTGATATCGCAACTCAGTGGGGAGGCACTCTCCCGGTGGGAGAGAAGAGATCTGATCACCTCAGACATCCTAGACTTTCTGGAAGTTTCCGATAAATCGGGTTGCGTCGCCAGTGCTGCATCCTCACTCCTGCAGTTACGTCAAGGTGTACAGACTGTCGGCCAATATGCAGTTCAGTTCCACACCTTCTCTGCGGAACTAGGCTGGAATAATAAGGTGCTGGTGGCCGCCTTTTGGGAAGGCTTTTCTGAAAGAAATAAGGATGAATTGTCAGGCCATGATAGTCCTGCTTCTCTGGATGACCCGATTTCCTTGGCTACCTCGGTCAACCTGAGGCACTATGTATTGAAGGCACATTCCCATTAGGGAAAGTGCCTGTGCAACACTCCTAGTTAGTCTATCAGTTTGCTAGATAGTGGTCGGGTCTTGTGCTTTTGTCCCGTCACCTGTACCTGCCTTCCCGTACCTGTTTATCCTGCCGTGCCCACCATACCTGCCCATGCCCGCCCTCCTGTCTGCTTTAGCTATTCATCCTGTACCTGCCTGCACCTGTGTCTGTACCTGAGTAAGTCTCCTGTCCTGGAGGTCAGCTGCCTCAGTCCCGATCACTTCCCTGGGAGTGGTGCCTAGTGTCTGCCTCACTGCGAGCGCTTGGTCAAGGCCCTCCTCCTAAAGGGTAAGCCCGAGTCCTCCCAGTGGGTCCATTCCCTCTGGCCACCTTAACAACACCGGTGGTTAGCTTAAGAGCAAGTTTTTGTCAAATGTAATAGAAATTATACATGGATTTCTGAATTTTGAAAAAAATATATAAATCTAAAAATTGTGACGTGCATTTATATTCAGCTACCCTGAGTCAATACGTTGCAGGACCATCTTCGCTGGAAGTCACCAAATCTTTTGGGGTATCTCTCTACCAGCTTTGGATATCTACAGGTTGAAATTTTTGTCCATTCTTCTTTGCAAACTGCAAATAGCGCTAGCTCAGGTAGACTGGATGGAGAGCATCTGTGAACAGCAATTTTCAAGTCTTGTTACAGATTCTCATTGGGATTTAGGTCTGGATTGTGACTGGGCCATTCACACACATGAATATGCTTTGATCTAAACCATCCATTGTTTAGTGTCGTTGTCCTGCTCTACAGTGAACCTACACCAAAATCTTGCAACCTCTAACAGCTGTTCCTCCAGGATTGTCCTGTATTTGGCTCCATCGATCTTCCCATCAACTCTGACCAGCTTCCCAGCCCATACTGAAGAAAATCATCCCCACAGCATGATGCTGCCACCACCATGTTTGACAGTGGGGACAGAATGTTGTATTTAACACGAAAAGCTCTACTTTGGTCTCATGTGACCAGAGCACCTTCCTCCATATGCCAGCAGTGTATCCTAATGATTCACAGAAAACGACATAGATTGAAAAGAAGTCACAGAAAAAAAAGTCACCAAAAAGAGCCATTGGCCAACAGGTCAAACAGCAAATGCACTAGCAGGATGCAGCGGACCCCTTATAATAAAGGTGGGGGCAACACAGGTGCAGAATACCGATGAGACAACCACTCAAAGCCTACCATATCATGGAGGGGGTGGTTGCTGACATTAAAACTGCACACAGATGGGGTTTGCATAGGGCGCCAGTCACACAGGTATGTGCAATGCAGTGTCTGGCAGCCTATCGATGATGCCCATACTATTAGATCGGGCGGGCTACATAGGGGGACGACTACATTCTGCTAGTGTATTTGCTGTTTGACCTGTTGGCTAATGGCTGTTTTGGTGAGTATTTTCTATTACTTCTTTTGAATTTATGCCCTTTTCTGTGAATCATTTTGAATTTAGTGCAGGCATTCGTAAGCGTGAGGACCCTTCACGCCGGGTTACGAGCTTACGTATGTTGGTCAAAATATGGACCAATACCTCACTTTATTATTTAAAAATGTTTGCACTACTTTCTGCAAGATGGAGCTGGGCCCTTTGGGGTGTCTGTTCCTTGTGTTGAGCAACTTATTTAGTGTTGGGCAGCCCCCCTGATCTAACAGTATGGGCGTCATCAATAGGCTGTAAGCCGGACACTGTGCATTGCATGTACCTGTATGACTGAAACCCTATGCAAACCCCATCTGTGTGCAGTTTTAATACCAGCAACCACCCCCTCCATAATATGGTAGGCTGTGAGTGCTTGTGTGGCGCCCTGGACAAGCCAGGTCGTCACAGAACAACACCAACACACCCCACACTCCCGGTCAGGCATACCAAAGTCAGACAAAAACCCTTGTTGCCTTCCTCCAGGGGCTGATGTCCACACCAGGGGGTGGGCCAGGCGGTTGGCCCCGCCCACCGAGGAGTTCACAGTCCTGGAGGCGGGAAAAGCAGGCAGATGAGTTGAGGAGTGGAGAGAGATTAGTTTTGGAAGTGAAAGTGGAAGGAGGAAAGTGGCAGTTAAGCAGCCTGAAGTTGGTCCGGGTGTGTGGCCCAGACGGATCAGCAAGGTTGGCAGACGGTGGTGACCGTCTGCAGGAGTGGCCTATTGGAGCTAACCGTAAGGACCGTGGACGGACGGTGGCCCGGCAGTACCGGACCGGTAAGCAAAGAGAAGCCAGCACCATCCGGCAGGGGCTTACGGACCCCGGCAAGGCTAGGAGTCGCCGTGAATTTGCCAAATCCGTTAGCGAAGGGAACCTCCTGGGTTTCCCAGCAGCCAAGTCCCGTCAGAAGGCAACAGTCCAACCGAGAGAGGGAAACACAGTCACCGCCAAGGCTAAAGTTCCCAGGGCCAGAGCCTGCGGACAAAAGGGGCTCCTTCAGCACCCATCCAAGCTGGGGAGCGGGTTACCGGTGGGAACCCATTGGAACCGTACACGTTACACAGGTGCAGGGAAAGGCAGTCACCATCAACTTGCCGGGAGGAGAAACACTGCAGCCGTCTGTGGGACCCGTCCATCCAGCCGTGTGTTTTACCGAGAACTGTGTCCTCATCATTGGCTGAGTGAGTACCACCGTGCCGTGCAGCACAGCGCTGCCCCCGCGACCCTGCACCTCGCCAGGCCCCGTAACGCGCCTGCAATCCATCCCTACCCAATCACCGTGCCCCGGTACAACCAACCCCCTACCCACGGAGGGGCGAACTAACATCCAGGCTGCTCCCTGTCATCGCTCCCGGGATCCCCGTCCAGAGCAGCGGTGGTGTCACCAATATCACCACAACCGTGGGTGGCATCACGGACAATAACCAAATCCCCACAATCCAATCCCCACCCTTTTCACTCACGGGCGAGGAGCGCCGCTTGAATCCCCGGGATCCGGCCCACCGCTCGAGCCACCACCGAGCAGCAGCAGCCGCAGCAGTCGCGGCCGGACCCGAGCAGTGGGAGAGTGCAGCGTCCCCTCCTCCGCCCGCGACACTTGTCTCATCGGTATTCTGCACCTGTGTTGCCCCCACCTTTATCCTAGGCGGCCGTCTGCATCGTGCTAGTGTATTTGCTGTTTGACTTGTTGACTAATGGCTGTTTTTGGTGATTTTGTTCTGTGACTTCCATTGTATCCTAACTCGCTTTTTGCAAACTGCAAGCAGGACTTCTTATGGCTTGCTTTAAAAAAAAAAAAAAAAGAAAAAATGGCTTTCTTGCCAGTCTTCCATAAAGCCCAGATTTGTGGAGTATATGAACAAATGTCCTGTGCACACATTCTCCCACCTGTCATGTGGATCTCTGGAGGAGCTGCAGAGTGACCATGGGCCTCTTGGCTGCTTCTCTTATCAGTAGTGATGGGCGAGCACTAAATGTTTGGGTGCTTGTTAAGGCCCCGTCACACGCAACGACGTATCACGATAAATCGCCCGGGTCACGGATTCCGTGACGCACATCCGGCATCGTTCACGACGTCGTTGTGTGTGACACCAACGAACGACCGTTAACGATGGAAAATACTCACCAAATCGTCCATCGTTGACACGTCGTTCGTTTTCAAAAAAAAAAAAAAAAAAAAAAAATCGCTGATTGTTGAGGTAGCAGGTTGTTCGTCATTCCCAAGGCAGCACACATCGCTATCTGTGACACCTCGGGAACAACAAACTACAGCTTACCTGCAGCCGCCGGCAATGAGGAAGGAAGGAGGTGGGAGGGATGTTACGGCCGCTCATCTCCGCCCCTCCGCTTCTATTGGTCGGACACTTAGTGACGTCTCTGTGACGCCGCACGAACCGCCCCCTTAGAAAGGAGGTGGTTCCCCGGCAACAGTGACGTCGCTAGACAGGTAAGTCCGTGTGATGGCTCCAGACGATATGGTGTGCCACGGGCAGCGATTTGCCCGTGACGCACAAACAACGGGGGCGGTGTGTGACGGAGCCTTAACTCGAGCCGAGCAAGTCTGATGCTCTGTAAGTTCTCAACTTGAGTAACGAATATAATAGAAGTCAAAGATTGGGCAGTGATCACCTCTCTGCATGCAGCCTGCCATTAACAGAGCATATTCTGGGGGAAAGGGTTTTTTTTTTTTCTTTTTGGGGAAATCATACGTCCAAAATAGTTGATTTAACCCCCAGTGACAGCCAGAGACTGTGAGCGGCTCTCATTTGGATGCCTGCTCATATCATGCAGTGAAGCAAGCCTGTGCTTTCTGTTTGTTATTTTACGGACGAACCATCTGTGCACCCATAATACACAGCCAAGCATCATGAGTACCCGAGCACTTGATTGAGTATTGAGCAATGGTGAGCACACTCAGCTATCACTACTAATCGGGATTATAAGTTTAGGTGGATAGATATGTTAGGTGTGCAATTGTGAAATATTCCTTCCATTTGTGAATGATTGAGCACCTCGCGAGGAGCAATGTTCACCCTGAGCTTGAAATTTATTATATAGCGTTTTTTTCGCTTTATAAGACGCACCGGATTATAAGACGCACCCCAAATTTAGACGTAAAAAAAAGAAAAATGCACACAGCCACGGGTACCCGGCTGCCACTGCACGCAAGCACAGGTACCCGGCCGCTTGCACGCAGCCACAGGCACCCGCTCACCCGATCGCCGCACAGACAGGACCCCCAGGTACCGCTATGTTCGGATTATAAGACACCCCCCCCATTTTCCTCCCAAATTTTTGGGAGGAAAAGTGCATCTTATAAAGCGAAAAATACGGTATATTATATATATATATATATATATAAATATATATATATATATATATATATATATATTACATATACACACACAGAGATAGATATCCATTTATTTGAGAGAGATATCTCTATCTATCATCCCTGCTTTTACTCTTCTTCACAACTTTATCCTTGACCTGTCTGGTGTGTTCCTTGGCATTCATGATGCGGTTTGATCTCTAACGTTCTCACACAAACCTCTCAGGCCTTCACGGAAAAGCTGCAGTCAATGATTGATGGATGGGAGGAACTAATAGGTGAATTAGGCAGATGGGATGGATAGATTGGACAGGGAGAGAGATATGAACAAATTCATATTTATTATTTTATTTTTTTATTCACTTATATAACAACATATTCTGCAGCGCTTTACAGATCACATCATCATCATTGCCCTATTGGGGCTCACAATCTATATACCCTATCATTATGACTTTGGAGTGAAGATGAAAAGATAGAAAAAGGGGGAGAACATACAAACCCCAGTTCTAAACCACTGTGCTGCCTGGTATATAAAACACACACACACAAATATCTACAAGGTGGGCCATAAGTATGGATGCACTCTGGGTGGGCCACTAATATGGATAGACCCTGATAAAATGAAAGTGGTTGCTGATATCACCTTACCGTTTGTGGCATATTAGTACATGGGAGGGGGCAAAACATTTGAGTCCAGGTGACACCCATGACGGCCATCTGCAAAGCCGCCATTTGCTGTGTTAGAAGGCTAATGGATGTTTAGAAAACCCTTGTTCAAGTATGTTAGTACAGCTGAAAACAGTTTTGCTGATTACAGAAGCTATAAAACTGACCTTTGCGCTAGTTGGGAATCTGGAGCATCACATTTGTTGGTTCCATTAAACTCTCAAAATGGCCAGAAAAACAGAACTTTCATGTGAAACTCAAGTCTATTCTTGTTCTTAGAAATGAAGGATATTTCATGCGAGAAACTTCCAAGAAACTGAAGATTTCCTACAACGGTGTGTACTACTCCCTTCAGAGAGCAAAGATAGGCGCTAACCAGAGTAGAAAGAGAAGTGGGAAGCCCCGCTGCACAACTGAGCAACAAGACAAGTACATTAGAGTTTCTAGTTTGAGAAACTGACGCCTCACAGGTCCTCAACTGGCAGCTTCATTAAATAGTACCCGCCAAAAGCCAGTGTCAGCGTCTACAGTGAAAAGGTGACTCCGGGATGCTGGCCTTCAGGGCAGAGTGGCAAAGAAAAAGCCATATCTGAGACTGGCAAAAAAATGGAAAAAAGATTAATATGGGCAAAAGAACACAGACATTGGACAGAGGAAGATTGGAAAAAAGTGTTATGGACAGACAAAGTTTGAGGTGTTTGGATTACACAGAAGAACATTTGTGAGACGCAAAACTACTGGATAAGAGATTCTGGAAAAGTGCCTGACACCATCTGTCAAGCACGGTGGAGGTAATGTGATGGTCTGGAGTTGCTTTGGTGCTGGTAAAGTGGAAGATTTGTACAAGGTAAAAGGGATTTTGAATAAGGAAGGCTATCACTTAATTATGCAACGCCATGCCATACCCTGTGGACAGCGCTTGATTGGAGCCAATTTCATCCTACAACAGGACAATGGCCCAAAGCACACCTCCAAATTATGAATGAACTATTTAGGGAAGAAGCAGGCAGCTGGTATTCTATCTGTAATGGAGTGGCCAACCCAGTCACCAGATCTCAACCCTATTGAGCTGTTGTGGGAACAGCTTAACCGTATGGTACGCAAAAAGTGCCCATCAAGCCAATCCACCAAACTTTGATGACCCCAAACTTTTGAACGGTAGATAGATATATATATATATATATATATATTATATATACACATATATACACATATACACACACACACACATACAGTCATATGAAAAAGTTTAGGCACCCCCATTAATGTTAACCTTTTTTCTTTGTAACAATTTGGGTTTTTGCAACAGCTATTTCAGTTTCATATATCTAATAAATGATGGACTCAGTAATAGTTCTGAATTGAGATGAGGTTTATTGTACTAACAGAAAATGTGCAATCTGCATTTAAACTAAATTTGACAGGTGCATAAGTATGGGCACCTCAACATAAAAGTGATAATATTTTGTAGATCCTCCTTTTGCAAAAATCACAGCCTCTAGTCACTTCCTGTCGTTTTTTATTGAGTTCCTGGATCCTGGATGAAGGTATATTTGACCATTCCGGTTTACAAAACAATTCCAGTTTAGTTAAGTTTGATGGTCGCCGAGCATGGACAGCACGCTTCAAATCATTTTTTTCAATTCAGAAATATTACTGAGTCCATCATTTATTAGATATATGAAACTGAAATAGCTGTTGCAAAAACCCAAATTGTTATAAAGAAAAATAGTTAACATTAATGGGGGTGCCCAAATGACTTTATATACATATACATACATATATATATATATATACACATATATATATATATATATATATATATATATATATATATATATATGAAATATAGCAAGAATAAGGCAGGGTGTATATACATTACAGCCTGCTGTATACCTCCAGATACAAGGGTTTGGGTTCTTTAGGGAGAACAGCTTTTTTTTGGCTGCGTCTTTGTGGTGACCAAAAAAATGCAGCATGTCAATTCTTTCTGCGTTTTTGCCAGTGATTTTGAGACCCTTCCAGTCAATAGATGTGACTTAGAGAACGCACTGGGCAAAAACACTGTAAAAAAAAAAAAAATAAAAAAAAAAAATAAAAACACAGTAAGGCTACATTTAAATGACCGTTCCGTTTTTGCGGTCCGCAAAAACCGGTCAGTTTATTTCACGGATGCATCCGTGTGGCATCTGTGTGACATCCGTTCTGTTCCGTATACGGTCCGTGTGTCATCCGTGTGGCTTCCGTTTTTTTTGCGGACCGCCAAAAACGGTAGCAGCAAGAAAGAAATAGATGAGTAGATATAGAGATGGATAGATAGATATAGAGACAGATATGGATGGAGGGATAGATGAGAAAGACATATATAATGTCCCACCTCCCTGCATATTCTAAGCTGGCACCCTTTTGTGACTTTCATGTGGCACTAAAGGGTGCTTAGCCTTGTATTTAGCCAAAAATTAAATAATTTAAAAAAAAAAAAAAAACTACTTGGGGTCCCCCCTATCTTTTGTAGCAAGTTAGGGTAAAGCAGACGGCTGCAGCCTGCAAACCACAGCTGGCAGCTTCACCTTGGCTGGTAATCCAAAACAGAGGGCACCGCACCCTGTTATTTTAAATTAAATAATTTAAAACAAAAAACACGGGGTCCCCCCCCCCCAAATTGGATCACCAGCCAAGGTAAAGCAGACAGCTGTGGTCTGGTATTCTAAGACTAGGGACGTACGTGGTTCTTGGATCCTCCCCAGCCTAAGAATAGAAGGCTACAGCCACCCCAGAAGTGGCGCATCCATTAGATGTGCCAATCCTGGCGCTTTGCCCTAACTCATCTCATTGCCCTGGTGCGGTGGCAAACAGGGTAATATATGGGGTTGATGCCAGAAGTGTAATGTCACCTGGCATCAGGCCCTGGGGTTAGTGATGTCACGGCGTCTATCAGATACCCGACATCACCAACCCAGTCAGTAATAAAAAAAAAAAAAATAGACAACAAAAAAAAAAGTTTTATTTGAAAAAACGCTCCTCAAAACATTCCCTCTTTCACCAATTTATTGAAAAGAACAATCAAATCCGGGTCCGGCGTAATCCAATAAGGGGGTCCCACGACGATCAGTACCATAGTCACTGTCCCAGTCAATGAAGAACAGAATGTTCCCAACTGGCTGGGAGAGCAGTGCAGTGACCTGAGCTAACATCAATAGGTCAGCCCAGGTCACTGCAGGGGATGACGAGCGCTGCTGTCAGGAGGTTAAATGAGATCATAACCTGCTGTGACCATCTCCTGCTCTCCTGACGTCAGCGCTGTCACTGACTTCTATGCCCGCCGAGTTCTCAGCAAAGAATGGCGGGAGCCCGTGACGTCACCACTAGTGACAGTCTCGGGCCGCCCGCGAGACATGATGTGAGATTGCGGCGGGCATAGAAGTCAGTGACAGCGCTGACGTCGGGAGAGAAGGAGATAGTCACAGCAGGTAATGATCTCATCTAACCTCCTGACAGCAGCGCTAGTCATCCTCGCGGCAGCCCGCACTGCAGTGTGAGAAGCTGCTGATACTGCAGTGCGGGCAGCCGCGGGGCTGGCAGGGAGCAGGACACAGACTGCAGGCGCACCCGACGGAGGTCACACAGAAGTGCTTCCGTGTGGCTTCCAGGGATTTTGCGGGCCCATTGACTTGTATTGAGTCACGGTCCGTTATTACAGAACAGAATAGGACATGTTCCATAATAACGGAACAGACATACGTCATCCAATGTGTTTTTTTGTAGGATCGGATGCACACGGAGGTGCTACCGTGTACCATACGATCCTACACAAAAGCCACTGAAAAGATGGTCCTGTCCGTGGGTCCACAAAAAACAGGAACTGACCAGGACAGACGGAACGGTCATGTGAGTCCTAAAACGCAGCAAAAAAAATGTATGCCGAGGGAGCGTTGTTTTGGGACCAAAAACATGCATCTTTGTGGTGACCATAAAGATGCAGCGCACGCACATAGTCTAAGAGATTTTAATGTGACATCTGAGGAAACAGGAGAATCTCTAACAGAGCAGCTGACATTAAAGGCAGATTTGCAAAGGAAACATATTTAGTAAAGTTCTTATCTATAGCAGTTAGTTCACATGAAAGGGACATGTTAAAGTAAAAAAGGTGCACTTTGATTAAATGACTTAAAGCGAACCTGTTCGGTCCAATATGCACCGAGAACCACGAGCAGCTCTGGGTGCATATTGCTAATCCCTGCCTAACCGTCCCTGTGTACACTAGCATAAAGAGATCTTTAGAATAAAGGCCGATTTACACGCTGCGATATCATTACCGATATTGCTAGCGTGCGTACCCGCCCCATCGGTTGTGCGACACGGGCAAATCGCTGCCCGTGGCGCATAACATCGCTCAGACCCGTCACACTACTTACTTGCCTAGCGCCGCCGCTGTGACCGGTGAACTGCCTCCTTTCTAAGGAGGCGGTTCGTTCGGCGTCACAGCGACGTCACTAAACAGGCGTCCAATAGAAGCCGAAGGGCGGAGATGAGCGGGACGTAACATCCCGCCCACCTCCTTCCTTCTGCATTACCGGCGGCCGCAGGTAAGGTGAGGTTCATCATTCCTGCGGTGTCACAGACAGTGATGTGTGCTGCCGTAGGAACGACGAACTACATCGTACACACAGCAACAACGATAATTGGGAATAGGGGGGCATGTCACCGTTCAGCGATTTTGAACGTTTTTGCGACGATTCAAAATCGCTCATAGGTGTCACATGCAACGACATCGCTAAAGTGGCCGAATGTGCGTCACAAATTCCGTGACCCAAACGAGATCGCTTGAACGATGTCGTAGCGTGTAAAGCGGCCTTAAGTATTTCTAAAGATCTTTTATTGTATATTAATGCGTGTGGGGACTTGTCTCAAGGGCGTTAGTTGCCCTGGCCAGTTGCACCCATTAGCATGTTGGTACTCACCTGTGGGTGTGCTAACATGCTAATTAATACGCAGCATCAGAGGATGATCACTCCCCTCTCCACCACGTCCAACACTGGATTTCAACTCAGTGCACATGACCCCGGAGCTTCGGTCATGCGCACTACTTCAGTTTGAAGCCAGGACGCGTACACCCGGCTTCATAGTGCACATGACCCAAACTTCGGGATCATGTGCACTGAGCCGAAATCCAGTGTTGGGTGGCGATGGCAGCAGAGAGGTGAGTGATCTTTGTGACGACATGGACACCCAATGCCTAGCATGGGTTAAAGTTTCTTAAAATTCAGCCAGACGTATTGTTCTTCTGTGTGTTAACTCATGTTTGCTAAACTATTGTTTGGGAACAGCAAGAATCATGATTCTTGCTGCCTTCATTCCCGCCCAGGCCAGGGCGTTCCGTGCATCGGTGCAGAGTCCAGGAGTGAAGAGGGGTGAGCTGACAAATTTCTCTTTCCACATATTGTTTGGGAACAGACCCTTCCGAGCAATCATTGTAATGTAGTTGTGTATTGCTAATCTAATGTAAATTACCTTAGTAGCCATTGTCTAGTCTGTGACTTGCAGACTTCATGTAGATATCTTCAGTCTTTCTATCCACATCATTTAAATGAACATTATCCATGCAGCTTGAAATTCATCCAATAAGAGAAGCAACCTTGTACAACCAATCCGATAAGGGCACAGTATATACTAAGGGAAGGCTATGGCTATAAAAGGTGACTTCTTGGAGTCACCAGGTGGTTGATGGATTTTGCATGATCCAGTCTAAGCTCTTAGCAGCTGGCTAGAGGATCAGGATACCTTGTGGACTCGGTCTAGGGACTTTGGCTCCGACTAGAGGATCACTTGGCTACATGACTTCAAACCAGAGACTACTTAAGAAGGAAACCCAGGTTGGGACAATTCAGTCACCTGGTACAGACTTTGCAGATCTCAGCCAGCTTCCTAAATCTAGCGTTATTCCATTCTCGGTGGGTGCTCGCCAAAAGCGGGGTGCTGCTGGATTGGAGTAAATAGCCCTGGAACCTCTGAGGCATGGACATTCTAAATCCCTGGTGAGCCAGCGGGAGGGTGAGACTCTGTTGCCTGTTACATTTGTGTGTTTTGCTGGTTATGTGTTATGTGCCGTTAATATTTTGGGGATCCAATAAAGTCTTAATATTGTGATTCCCTCACCCTGTGTTATCTGAGTAGTGTTCCGTCCACGGTTAAGGAGGTTGCGCATCCAGTTGGGATGAGCCCTGAGCCACGCTGTCTTTCTAAAGGCGGCTGGGCCAGAGGACAAGAGCACCCACTGAGCCCAGTGTCTCCACAATCCTATCCTCTGATACTGTACATTCATTTGAATTTTTGCTCTCCCACAGGGGTGTAAAACATGCTAATGGGGCCAACTAGCAAGGGATGCAACGCCCAGGGGACTAGTCCCCGCACTCATTATAAAAAGATAAAAGATCTTTAGAAATTCTTTTTCTAAAGATCCCTTTATCTATACTAGTGTATACAGGGATAGTTAGGCAGGGATTAACAATATGCACCCAGAACTGCTTGTGGGTCTTCTGCATATTGCACATTTCCTGCACGCCGGAGAAGACTGGGAGCGGAAGTTCCAGTGGCTCCTCAGCACAGAAGCAACATGAGGCCAATGTCCAGAGAGCGGCGGGACACTTAAGAGAAATGACGGCAGTGGCAATGCACGAGATTGGGCAGTGATTGAGAGTGTTGAATGCGTTATGCCAGCTCAGGAGGAAAGTATAAGATTTTTTTTTCATTATTTCAATGAGGCCAAACATAGGGAGAAGGGTCTGACCAAGAAGTGAACAACCCCTTTAAAGGTAAGCTGTCACCATGATTTTCCCTTATAAGCTGCGACCACCACCAGTGAGCCCTTATATACAGTGTTCTAGAATACAGTATATAAGTGCCCTGACTGTTCTGCAGAACAAAATAGACCTTTATTATACTCACCTGCGGGGCGGTCGGGTCTGATGGGTGTTGCTGCTCTCAGTCTGGCGCCTCCTCTATCTTGTGCAGTCTCCATCCTCCTTCCTAGCTCTGTGTGGATGACGCGTCCTACGTTATCCACACAACCTCCATTACGCTCCTGCGCACTTTGAACGGCCCTGCTGAGGGCAGAGCAAAGTACTGTAATGTGCAGGTGCGAGGAAAGATCAAAGACGCATCATCCACACAGGGCTGGGAAGGAGGACGACAAACACAAGAGGAAGCAGCCTGGGCACTTATATACAGTGTTCTAGAATGCCGTCTATGAGAGCTCACTGGTGGTGGCCGCCACAGGTTATAAAGGGAAAAATCTGGTGACAGGTTCCCTTTAAGCAGGTTGTCCACTATTTGTCACAATAGGTATGGGGAAGTACCAAGCGAGTAGTGAAAGGTATGAAGGTAAGGGGACCCCTGCATTTAGGGAATGGGGAGTTGGAGACCCATGACCGAACCTACTGCTGGTCCCTGGGGTTCCTCGCCACCCTAGATAGGTTCCGAACCTATGCACTAAAGGGGATACCTGACCCTAGGTAGGGAACAGGTGGGATGAGCTCTTTGTCAACCCCATTAAACGCTAAAGGAAGACACAAGGGGAAAAGTGCATGAACTACTTATCCACAGATGACTCCGGCGGAAGTTTAGCAACAAAACCACAGATGAGTACAAGCCTCCTGCTTGCAACCAGAGCTTTAAGGAACTGAATAATATCAACAGCACAATCCATGGAAGATGGAGTATTTAAGCACAAGTGGAATACTGATAATCAGCAGCTGGACAGAAGTTTAGCTGCCCTAAGTCCTAAAGGGGAATAGATGAAAATCCAGCAAGAAAGCTACATAGTACAATGAATACTGACAGAAGAAACAGAAAGTCAGGGAGCATATTTTGAAGCCAAACGCTGTGACCTTCTACTTCCAGATACCACATGACTGTGTCACCCATGACACTATTGCAGTCTTTATTTTATCAGAGTGGACTTCCGCCCTGCCGGAATATTAAGGTGTTGCAGCAGACACGTGTCGTGTTATGCCACCTTCTGGTATCAGCGGCACCGCAGCAGAGGGGGAGTAGCCATTGTTTTTATGGGATATTGGACCTGGAGTTGATAAAGCTGGGGTTTATCCAGTAAACGCCATGAGGGCGTATTGCTACAATCCGGAGACACTGCGTTCTGAATGTTACGTCATTCCTCTTGAGGAGATGCGAGTGAGAAGCCATGCCCATGATTAGGCTTCGGGGCGCTGCAGACTTTCACAGTGTTCTCCCCGCTGAGACCACTCAGCATAAATTGACATGTTGCTGCTCAGAAAGTTGCGCTGCATGTCAGTTTACGCTGCAGAAAAAAAGCACATTGGGCATAGGACTGCTATAAATCCCATCCACTGTGCTTATGATTAACAACGCGTTTTGGAAGCAGCAAAAACATGCTTCATCAAAAACGCTGCTGAACCCGATCATGGCAACATACCTAGTGTTGACCGGACCCGGATCTGAAAAATCCGGATCCGCACGGTTCGAGGGTCCGATCCGAGTCCGACCACTACCCGGGATTCGGGGTGCACAATCCGGATCCGTGTTTTGTTTTTATCTCTCTCTCGTCCCGGATTCGAGTCCCCATTCATTTATATAGCCACGGATAACAGATTGGATCCGGACTTCGGCGGCAACCCGATCCGGATCTGTCGGACCCGGATTATAGCCGATCCGCTCAACTGTAAACATACCATTAATGTGCAGGGGCACATTATGCCTGCAATAAAGGGGGCACAAACCCACTGTCAGGAAGTCGCAACCAGCTCATGGGACTGTAAAAAGGGGCATACTAAAAAAAAAAAAAAAAAAGAATAATGAAGAAAAGGAATAAATAAAAAGAAAGTAAATAGTAATTTATTGGTCTAAAACTATGAAGCTGATCACCCAGCGACCGGCTGCTGTGAAAGATCAGCTGATCACCCGGCGACCGGCTGCTGTGAGCGATCAGCTGATCACCCGGCGACCGGCTGCTGTGAGCGATCAGCTGATCACCCGGCGACCGGCTGCTGTGAGCGATCAGCTGATCATTCACAATAGTCTGCCGCCGGTCAAACTGTAAAGAAGAAAAAAGAAACATTCCGTTGTTTTGTACGATCCGTACGGATGCCATTCAACGCAAGTGTGAAACTAGCCTAAAGGGGGCTTTACATGCTGCGACATCGCTAATGCGGAGTCGTTGGGGTCACGGAATTTGTGACGCACATCCGGCCGCATTAGCGATGTTGCTGCGTGTGACACCGATGAGCGATTTTGCATCGTTGCAAAAACGTGCAAAATCGCTCATCGGTGACATGGGGTTCCATTCTCGATTATCGTTACTGCAGCAGTAACGATGTAGTTCGTCGCTCCTGCGGCAGCACACATCACTATGTGTGACGCCGCAGGAATGAGGAACCTCTCCTTACCTGCCTCCCGGCCGCTATGAGGAAGGAAGGAGGTGGGCGGGATGTTCCGGCCACTCATCTCCACCCCTCCGCTTCTATTGTGCGGCCGCTCAGTGACATCGCTGTGACGTCGCACGGACCGCCCCCTTAGAAAGGAGGCGGTTCGCCGGTCACAGCGACGTCGCCGGGCAGGTAAGTATGTGTGACGGGTCTGCGCGATGTTGTGCGGCACGGGCAGCGATTTGCCTGTGTCGCACAACAGATGGGGGCGGGTACCCACACTAGCGATATCGGGACCGATATCGCAGCGTGTAAAGTAGCCTTTAGGCTAGGTTCCCATTTCCGTTGTTTTGCATCAGTCACATGCGTTGCTTGACTGATGCAAAACCTTGAGGTGCAGGGTGGTGTGTCTGTACAGGGTCTTCCAGACTCCTTGGTAAGGTTATTATACCTTTCAGTCCAGTTTGTGGTATCCCAATTCTGTCCCCTGGTGCTATTCTCATATGTGCATGCTGACTCTTTTGTCAAGCATAGGTTCACCATGACATCTGGATGCTCTTGACATTATGTGATATTGATTGTGTGACTGTTTTACATATTATGACCAATGTTGTTGTAACTTCAATATTTCTTTATACTGTCATACAGTCAATGTCTATTTTACCTCTGTGAGTGTCCTTTTTTGTTTGCAGAACCTATACAAGAATGATGGTTTTTTTCTGCTGCTCTAATTTTTATGTTAACCTGCTGCCTATGTTAGCATGTTGTAACTGTCCAACTAGCCAGGACTCTTACTTTGTATGAGTGCATTTGACATACATTGGGATTTTCAATATATACTTCTTGTCAATTTGGCTACTTGATCCACAGGCTGGCTTATCTGCATCTTATGCATTATTCTTATATGCTAGTAATTCTTGAGTCTGACCCTTTGGACACACACCCCTGTTTTTATTGTGATTTTTAAAGCACTCTCTGTACCCTGTGTTTTTTGGATTGATATCCCTTTAATGAATTTTGTATACTTAGTAATAAAATTGCATCTCATTATGAAATGAAACAAATTTTTGTGTACTTAATTTGATAGAGGTGTGATTAATATGAGATATAAAGGTCTTTCTGCTTTTTTCGTGCTCTCTTCTGGTGACCAGTCATACTTATAGGCTATAAAACATGGACCTGTTTATTCAGCTGTTTTTGTTCCCTGCACACGTAGCCAGGGTAAATATCGGGTAACTAAACAAAGCACTTTGCTTGGTTACCCGATATTTACCTTGGTTACCAGCGTACACCGCTTAGCGCTGACTCCTTGCACATGTAGCCAGGGTAAATATCGGGTAACTAAGCAAAGCGCATTGCTTAGTAACCCGATGTGTACCCTGGTTATGTGTGCAGGGAGCCAGAGAGCATGCGCAGCAAAATCCTACGGATTGCGCTGCTCAAAAAACGATAGGCTAGGTTCACATTTCTATTGTTTTGCATCAGTCACACGCGTTGCTTGACTGTGCATTGTACAACGGATGACAAGAATAAAATTCATTGTCAGACTCCGTTGTTAAAGAGAGAGTGATCAGCTGATCGTTCACAATAGCTGGCCGGCTTTTGAGAGCGAACAGATGATCTCCCGGCGGCCGGCTAATGAGAGCGATCAGCTGATCGCTAGCAGCAGCCGGCCGCGGGGTCATCAGCCGATCGCTCACAGCAGCCAGCCGCTGGGTGATCAGCTGATTGTTCGGCCACCGAGAATGTGTGCAGGGGGTGGAGCCGAGCGGGGCCATGGCGCTGAGGACGTCAGTGCCGGGGACTGCATGGCTGGTGACAGGTGAGTGTGTGTGTGTAAATGCCAAGTGCGGGAGGAGGCGGAGCCGAGCGGGGAAGTGTCGGGCTCCCTGCACACGTAGCCAGGGTAAATATCGGGTAACTAAGCAAAGCGCATTGCTTAGAAACACGATGTGTACCCTGCTTACGTGTCCAGGGAGCCAGAGAGAGCATGCTCAGCGAAATCCTACGGATTGCGCTGCTCAAAAACGTTATAAGCTGCGTTCCTGCCGCCCGGCAGTCAGTCGTTCCACGACTGATCAGTCGGGCGGAGGATGCAACGCAGGGTCATCAGTCACAATCCGCCGCTCATACAAGTCTATGGCAACAACGGAATCCGCCAAACGGATTCTGTTGTTTACCAGAGCTGTGGATTGTGACTGATACAAATTGACGGAAATGTGAACCTAGCCTTAGATGCACATAAAACCTATCGTACATCTTCACATTTTAGCGCAATCAGTTGCTCTGTTCCTTCTTTGTATTCCTCTTCACTATGTCCCCTGTAGGGGAGCCCCTCACCACAGCACAGTCCTGAGCAGCTCTTACCTGCAGGAAGGATATGGGCGAGCACAGTCTCTTTGCCTGTGGTGGGATACAAACCAGAAGCTCCGATAGGAACGTCTTATATTTGTCCGTGTCCCCCTCCTGCAGCAGATCCACGCCGTGCTGGCCGTCCGTGTGCAGGACGTGTACATAGTCACTAATAGTGTACACCCTGCAGTACACGGCGTGCAGGAGAGGAAGCCCCGGGGCAGACACTGCCATATCAAACTGCGCGCCACCCTCACACACGCATGCGCAGTGTACACACTTGTCAGCTCAGCGGCAGTGTGGGCGGTGAGTACAGTGTATGGGAAGGGATGGTACAGCAGCACCTCCCGCTCACTAACGTCCATGGGAGGACGGGAACACACGCTGAAAACTCAACGTCCACCGATACGTGGAGGTTCACAGTGACTCCCTCCGGTATCAGTGTCATCCTGGGTGCGCTAGTTGGGCTCCTCCATCATGGCCGCCGGGCTACAGCAGTGCGGCGCCGTGGAATATCACGTGTAGCATTGTTCACGCTTTCGTCACTTCCGGGTTCCGCTGTCTGTCTTCCTGGTTTCTGCGCTGCTCTTCTCGGTTAGAGAGAGATGCTCTATACCGGCGATAGGTGAGCCCGACAGCATACGATATCCACGACTGTCGTGACGAGACTACGATACCGCTGTCAACCGTGCTCCGTCTATATGTGCATAACGTGCAGTCCATATGTTCTGTTCAGTCTGGGAAACATGACGACGTGTCAGTAACCTGTATGTGTCACCCCCTACACGTCCCATATGTCCTGTATATGTGTCACCCCTACACGTCCCATATGTCCTGTATATGTGTCACCCCTACACGTCCCATATGTCCTGTATATGTGTCACCCCTACACGTCCCATATGTCCTGTATATTTGTCACCCCCTACACGTCACATATGTCCTGTATATGTGTCACCCCCTACACGTCACATATGTCCTGTATATGTGTCACCCCTACACGTCCCATATGTCCTGTATATGTGTCACCCCTACACGTCCCATATGTCCTGTATATGTGTCACCCCTACACGTCCCATAT